>NC_056727.1:386859802-386897302 GCF_019279795.1 Protopterus annectens | reverse complement strand
GGATTTTGGAAATTGCTGTTTCATAGTAGAACCATATTTTCCTCATAACTGCAAATTTATTTTTAACTTCACTGCAAGCATTTATTTTCTCTGTCATATCTGCTTTCCTTTTTCTAAGCTTTTAAGTTCTTTTTCTGTCCAATGCATTCCTGTTTTTGTTTTAATCATTTTATTTTATCCCCACAGATATTTCACACCTTTCTGTTGTTAATGCATTAAGGGTTTTGACCATGAGACACAAAATTAACTTTACATGTTTTAAGTGTCTATTTTACCATGTATATCTTTAAGCCCTGTTTTCTGTGCACTTCCTTCCACTTTGCCCTTCTGTCTCATTGTGACGACAGCTGTTATACAGAGCATGATTTGCATGCACTATTTCATTACATTTATTTTCACATATTTTCCTTACTACAGCCTCACTATTCTTACTTATGAAAATGTTACTTTATTTTGTAACTTTCTTTACAAATCTGCAGTATAATCACACGAGAATATTTTATGGAAACTGAACAAAGTTTTTGTCCTGAGCTTAGAAAAACATTTGGATGTGTTACTGTTACTGTCTCTAATTATCTTCATTTTGCATAATTTATCTGTCTTCAGCATCTGTTAAAATAAGACACTTCTGTATAAACCTAGTGGGACTGACAAATAAAAAAAAAATAGCACATCTGTAATACATACAGGAAAATGTAAGGAAGGAAGGGACAGAGGAAGGGAGGAATAACTTAACCCTAGTGAACTGCTGCATGCCAAGATGCCATAAATTAAAATGTATAACAAAATACTGAAACTACACAGTTGTCAACATCCACAATATTGAAAATCATACATCGGCAAAGGGTAAATAAAACTTTTTTCTTTTCTTTTCTTTTTTTTTTTTTTGAGAAGCCAAGCACTGTGAACCACCCATGTTCCCTACACTCCAGGAATTAATGCATTGATCTCCAAAAGTAACATCTACAGAGGTAAGCTATTTCCGTGACAATGTCAGCGTTGCTACTTTCATTCCAAGGGAGATACCTCCTCCCTCTCTCTGTACTTGGTGACAGTTTACAGTAAGTCTACTAAATCTCTTACATGGCATAGCAGTAAGACATGCCATAGCACAGAGAAACACATGGACAGAATCATAGTGTTGAAACAAGTACACTTCAGAAACATCCTGGTTTGTTTTCTGTTAAAAAGAATCACCTGCAATGCAACTTTATCAGGGTTGTTGTGTGATGACTATTTTTATTCTGTACAACAGAAATAATCTCTTAGAACTGAATATGCTCTCTTGAATTTCAGAGTTTTGACAGTGGTTTCACCGTGAAGTTGAACTTATAATTTTCAGTGCCACTAACACCATAAAGAACCCAACCTCAGAAACAACTTTACAAACCAAAATATCAATACTAGTTATACAAATCTCTGAACAAATTTGTGTCATTTTTCAAATATCGTAAAAAGATCTGGTGCTGCATTTTTATAACACAATGTCAGCAAAAAGGAAAACCAGTCTGGCTGTAACCAGTTATTTACTTATTTCATAACTGTGCATGTTCACTGTACATAATCACTAGTTACATGGTACTATGAGTTACCAGAAATATTGTCTTAAGCAAGGGTAACTATTCCTTTTTCTGCTGTAAGTAATTCACATTGGGAGTGAATTCCTTTATCCCTGTAGGGCAGGATGTTCCTGCAGGGTTAAACTGTACTGCAGAGACACATGCCTGGCCTTTAGATAAAAGTAAGTATTAACATCCTTGCACTGTGAAATCATTCAGACATGTGCAATATGATCAGTAAGGTAAGACAAAGAAAGGTCACACTATAAAATGATTATCAGTACAAGTATATTTTACCTCTGCTCTACAATGGAAATAATATCAAACTATACTACATTCTTTTGGTAGTGCCGCAGAAAATAGTATTCACAACAGACTGATATAAATGGCGGTGAGGGATATTTTCTCAGTTATTCATATCTAAAAATAGTGTGATGCCCATGACTTTATAAGAAAATGTAAAATTCCAGCTTTAGACACCAGTTACAGTTTGTGTATAATCTGACAGTGACAGTGGCTACCATTTTGGGTTGCACCTGTGCTGTTCCAATGACATGTGTCATACAACTTCCCTTCTAGCAATTGTCATTGCTAGAAATAATGCCAAAACAAACAGTAACTGTTATTCTGTTGGCAGTGCCAGATCTTTTGATTTTCTTTATATTTTTATTGCAAGGGACAATAATCAGATTAATGTGTTGGTATCCTTCTGTGGCATTATTCTAATTATGCATTTACTGTAATAATGCCGGTCAGTGCAATGTTTTTTTATATACGCATACCACCCCATGAAGACAGCAGGCATTCTATTCATACAAAAACCTACGTTAGCTTTTTGCCCTTATGCACAGTATAAAAGATAATATATATAATGGTTTTGTACTCTTTCTGTTTTAATTTTATTTTAATAAGTGTCTCTCCTAAATTTTTCTATATCCAGTGAGTTTCCTGTTTTTCCAAAAGACTTGCTAACTGTCTGTGTCAACCTATACAGTCAGTATTATATGTTCTCATTTATCCACTGACACAGAATTCTTAACTTTATAGCCAAAATATTTCAACAGAGCAATGTCTGCAACCTTAAGTACCAGATCCAATCAAACTAGGTTTGGAGTAGTACTGTAATGAATGAATGAATGAATGAATGAATTAATTAATTAATTTATTTATTTTTCATCCGTCCTTTGTTAAGAGTGTTGGTCTCAATAGGCTAGTAGCCTATTTTCAGGTGAGACCCAAGTTGGTAGTTATACTACTAGGGGAAATTAGGCCGCGGCATTTGATAACTTTCCTTGCTCGTTAGCATATGGGGTTGCTATTGTTGGTGGCACTCCTAGCTTCCTGCTTCAGGTCTGAGTGCATAGGTGACTTAAAAAAGCAGGAAGAATTTGGCGAGTGTGTGCCAGGTAGAAGAAGTCAGAATGGAGCAGGTGGAGGGAGGAGTAAGCGTGGCGGTAGAGAAGCCAACTCTTTTAAAGCTTTAGACAAGGGAGAGGTGAAAAGGAAAAGGAAAGGAAGGCTGTCAGACCTTCACAAGATTTGGAGTGTTTGTTCAAGGAAAGGTTGTTCAAGGAAGATAGCAGAGTACAGCAAGGATGTATTATTACTACCTGCTAATCAGGAAGGTTGCGGGATGTCTACTTAGTAGAAATGTTGAACCAGAGTGAACTACATAAAATTTCAAAGGGAAATAGACCTGATTTGGCTTTATGTATATATATATATATATATATATATATATATATATATATATATATATATATATTTCACTCACTGCCTTCTATCCACACACACAATTCATGACTTTGTTTGTTTGTGTCTTTCAACTTTTCCCGGTTAGGGGTCGCCACAGCGGAACTCCAGTCCACTAATGATTGGAAGTAGATTTTTACGTACTGGCTTGCCGGACCTAATGCACAACCTTCAACGAAGGAATGCCCATTCACGCATGTCGCTATACAGAAGACGCTCTAACTGAGAATCGAACGGGCAACGTCTAACTGTGAGGTGACAACGCTACCTCAGCACCACCACCGCAGTATTCTTATAAATTGCCCAGTAACAAAACCCTTATTTATATGAAGTTATGGTTATTACATAGTACACTTCCTACTAAGGCACAACAGAACCATATAGTGGGATTAACATATTCAGCAAAAAGTAACTAACTGAATAAATGCCAAATTTCTTTGCATATTGTAACAGGAAATATAATCAAATCTAAAAATCATCCTCATATACTTGTTACATACTCTACATTCACTAAGTAATGGTTCTTTTATGTTGTACCTCAGAGTATGACAGTAAATTTGCAAATATGATTCTTCAGACATGCTCACTTCATTAAGCTGTTGAATCCTGCCTTGTTTCACAGTAAATGGGCATGATGATTACATGGGTTTAAAAAGTTTAATCTGCATAAAATACATTAGCATGTATTGCACATTTTTTTATGCTGAATGCAGATACTTCCTTCCACAACAAAAGTAAAAAAAATAGATTTAAAACCGCTTGTTTCTTGAAATTTCAAACTTTGATTATTTTAATATACATGAAACACCATACAAGTCTAAACTAATAATAATAATTACAGACAATATAAAATAATACAAAATACCACAAAAATAATTCACCAATTCTTAATTTAGTTTGAGTTTCAAAAAGCTTGCAGCTCAGTTGAATAGCTGGCTTAAAAAACAAATTATTCAAAAGGATTACTGCATAATCTTCTGAACAGCATGTTTGCCAAACACAGAGACCATTTATGCCACTAGGAAATAAACCATTAGCAGTGAAAATAATAAAAAGGTTTGTTAAATGAGGTCTGGTAACAAACCATGTTGTCCTGGGACATCTTCAAAAGTTGTTAGGCTGATATATTAATGGGAGTTAAGTGGTTTGGGGAGGTGAAAGGGTTAAATGGAAGGAGGGAGGGATGATTGGGAGGAAATGAGATAAGGGTGGGGAGGGGCTTAAGGGGTTTATACAAGTGTAGCTGGGTAAGTAATCAGATTTTGGTGTGAACTTGCTAAGGCAGGGTCATGTCCGAGACGACCTGAAGGTATTCCTGGCTGCCAGGTGGGCCTCAGGACACTGGTTGGTGAGTTGTGGTGGATTGTGGTTGGTATGTGTAGCATACAGCTATTTTTATATATATATATATATATATATATATATGTATATATATATATTTTTTTTTCCCCCTATACTGTTGATCCTTTCTTCTTTTTCAGTTAGGGATGGATGATCCTAAGGATGAGGGGTGGGGCTGCTGTTGTTTGGCTAATGGCTGTTTGGTCTCTGTATCAAAAATTAATCTGACGGTTCCTAAGGCTGGAGATCCAGTGGGGACTTGCGTGCCTTGAACTGGCAACGTTGTCTTTGGTGGATGGTTTGGATTATTTCTTGGTGAGGAGCTCTGCTGCATGCTCCTGATTGGGGTTTGGGGTTCGTTGGTGGTGGGGGGTAGATAGCTATAGTTGTTTTGATGTGCGCCCACAGTGGCTTTTCGAGGGCTTTGGATGAAGTGGAGTGGTGCCTGTCTCGGCACATGCGCTGTTGGAAAGGGTTCTCCCTTTATTACAAGCTTTGAATGGTGTGGTAGATTAATGTATTTGGGCCTGGGGTAAGTTGTTGGTTCAGTTTTAGGTAGTCTCAATATTTGTATGAACTCCAGCGATTGGTAGTTGTGGTTGGTGTGTTCTGCGAGCGAGTCCCTGTTGCAGTGTGACATGCATGTTGTTTTGGTTGCATTCTAAGTTGAACAGCAGGATTTGAGGGTTTGGGGCCTGTCTGGTTGATGTTGCTCCATACGTTCTCTTGAAGAATTGCAAACAAAAAAAAAAAAAGGTGTGTGCGATGGCGATAGTACATAAAGCAAAAGAAAGTTAAATTGAGCGAACAATAAGCTGCTTGCATCTGCAGCCAACCTAGAAACCTAGAATCCTCTTAAGGGGCAATTATCAATGTTATATCTATTTTCCTGCCAAAAAAAAAAGTGTCTTGTCCTGGTTCACAGTCAGCTGAAAGAAGAGTATCGGGTGGACAACCCAAGGCACAGTTTCAGTTGGAGTGCCACAAATCGAGACAAGCATGTGTGGCTTTTGTGATTTGAGGTGTGCTATGCATATTGTGTGGTGTGATGTGCTGCGATCTGTTTTGGGTTGTGTAGTTTTGTGGGGAAGTGCGTGTGTGATTGCTAGCTTCCCTAGTTTGTCTTCCTGTTTGGCAGCTTTCGCGGGCTTTAGGCAGCATGCTGGCTGTCCGTTGATGGTTTTTTTCTCTGTGGGTGCATTTCCAGTTGTGAATGGTGAAGGAGGCATGTCCATTTTCATGACAAAAAAAATGTATATTTTGATACAATATCAAAGTTAACTTCATATGGTCTGTTCCTCTTAACAATGGGGTGTCAGAAAGCAGAGTCGGTATACTAGGATTTAAGGTGCTTCTCCGTGACTTGCTATGCCTTAAAGATGAACCCTTTCTGAGAACGGTCCCTGCTATGTGTCATTTAAAGTGTTGTAGGGACTCCTTTCGTTGATGGAAGGTTGTTGTTGTCTTTCAGCTTTTCCCGTTTAGGGGTCACCACAGGGGAACTCCGGTCTGCTAATTATTGGCAGTAGATTTTCACGAATGCCGATGTGCCAGCTCGAAGTTCAACCTTCAACAAAGGCACGCCCATTTACACATATCTTTCGAACACCCACCCAACCGCGGAGAGGACATGCAGACTCCACCCAGAAGGCACTCCCTCCACTCCAGCCAAGAATCGAACGGGAGAACCTCTTGCTAAGAGGTAACAATGGTACCACTGCACCACCGCGGCAGTCAATTGAATACAAAAAAAAAAAAAAAAAAAAAATTCAACAGTACTTGTTTCTCTAGGGTATGTACAGAAATTGGAAGATGGAGGGTGAATGTGTTTTATGAAACTGGTTCTCAGAGTGGCAGCAGTCTGTGGAGCTGCATTTTCATGGGTATGAGAGCAGTCGTGGGTGTTTGTTGCATGAGCAGTCATAGTTGGAGGTGCTGCAGTTGTGTGGTTTGCATGGCTTGGATCTGCTTCTTAGAAGATTTGCTGTTTAGCCTGTTTAATGAAGAAGAAGAAGAAGAAGAAGAAGAAGAAGAAAAAAACTCTGGGTCGTTGCTGGTCATGGTGCGACTGGGGAAGTGGGAGTGCGCAGCTGCTTTTATGGCCACTCACAAAGTTTGCAAGCGGAGTTTGCAATCTTGTTTTAAAGTTCCAGGGGTTGATTGATTAATCAAATTCTGTTTTAAACTTATTTTATTGGCATTTCTATGTGGGGCTCAGCTAGATTTGTTTGTTGTGTTGATAGGTATGCTTTTCCTGTCTATGGGAGGAACAGTGTAGGAGGGAGGGTCTAAGGACTACCAGTCTGCGTACTCAGTAGTTGCATTTATTGGTTGTTTTGTTCCCAGCCTTAGAGGATAAGTAGGTGTCTGAGGACTACTTCTCTCCTACCTTTCAGGAAGTCATGTGAAGGTAACTCGGTTATTCTGTTTAGCTGGAAAGAGCAATATTAAAAAAAAAAAAATATATATATATATATATATATATATATATATATATATATATATATATGATTTATCGGCCACGGCCTCTTTCAGTGGTGGTTTGGGGGGTTGGAGGGAACTGCGATGGCAGTTTCATGGGCTGTGACAATAGAAAACATGTAATATTCAGCACTGCTCAGTTAAATTTATTCTGTGTCTTGCACCAACTCATATTTGTCTTTCAAAAAGATATGAGAATGGTCATATGCATGTGCCTTCACATAATCTGTTACAGTAGTAGCAGCTGTGCACATGATAGGCAGAGCTCTATAGTCACTTCAAGTGCAGAATAAAGTAAAGAGACTGAGTGGTACAAAATGGAGGAATATGTTAGCACAGAAATATTAATGAACATTCCTGATTATTATTTTCATTAAAAAAAAGTATTGGGAATATGTCAGCAATGGTTGCTGTGGTAGCATCCATATGGTTACTAGACTGAACAGATAGAAAATGTACATGACAGAATATGCTTACTAGTATTCATAAGCTTTCCTTAACAGATATTCCATGATAAACTTTTTGCATCTTGCAACTGAGCTAAACAGACAAAAAAAAAGGAACATATAATATGTACATGCATGCACACAAATAAAAAAAAAAAAGAAAGAACATATTATATGTACATGCAGGAACACAAATATTGCAATATACACAAACATTTTGTGAACCATATTTATGCAATCACTGCTATCAGCAGGAAACCAAAATTCTTTAAAATTGTTTACCTTGAAGTATAAACATCAGATACTTCTGAAACTTAGGAAGATATTTTCAAATAACATCTGTAAAGACTCAGCATAGTTGCAAATTTTCCCTCATAAAGCCACACGAGCACACATACACACACATGCAGCAGACAACATGGAGCAAGAGGCTGCCAAAAGACTACCAGTCATCATATGCATCAAACAGGAGATCAGGAAATCTAAGATCTGATATGTTGGTTAGTGTGCCTCATTTGTAGATGGAAGGTTAAGATCTGGGCAAATGGTTCTGGATATTGATAGGTCCCTTCATGTGGGGGGTTAAGTTTTAACATACTTGTCTGGTAGTTAAATTAATATTGGGTATTTGATAAGGTCACTGGAAACCTAGCATCAATTATTGCTGCGTTGTTATGGATGTGTGTGAAGATGTTACATTCATTCCTGGGTTGGCAGAATAGTTTGTATTTAAAGATGTCTTGGAATGTGCGTTATGCATTTTAGATGATTTACATGTCTCTTCTTTCTTACAGATGGGAGCTTTGGAATGCTGCTGCTATAATTTGGAATAGGTGAGTATAAGGTAGAGCCTTGTCTTTACATATTAGAGGATTTACTTTTGTCCTTTTCTTTGTAGATGGTGGTGTAATGAGTACCAGCTGTGGTGATACATAGGGAATTTTCAGGTGATGGAAGCAGTGGTGAGCGAGGAGGTTACACATGGGGAGTGCATGGTGGTAACAGTTACTGAATTAACTGCATTTCAAAGTTGAGTTTTGGTAGAGGATTTACACTGCTAGCCAGGGAAGGATAGGCATTTGTTGGTGATCTCAGGGTTAATTACCACTCAATATGTTAGATCATTGTTTGAACGTTGTCCCTGCTTTTGGGTGTTTGCATTCAATAGTAAAAGGGAGCAACATACACTGGCCATAGGTAAGAGTTTGGGGTTCCTGTAGTGGGCAGGATGAGGTTACAGGTAATGCATTTTAGTTAGTGCTCATTAAGGCACGTTAAGGTGGATGGGGTTCAGGTAGGTGGCGTGGATCACATCACTCTTAATATCATAGGAAGTTATTAGACTATTACAAGCTAGGCAAGTTTGGTTCTTATTTCTGGGGATATGAGTTGTAGCATTAAAAAAAAAAAAAAAAAAGAGGGGGCTGGTTCCATACTTTGGTGCAGAGTTTGGCAAACACTTGATGGGGGGCAGGAGTCCTTATCAGTGCATCCATGTTAAGTAATTATTGGTATGTGTGCACATAGAATTTATTGTTTTCTTTTCTTTGCAGATTGCTGAAGGCCAGAAGGCATCATGCGGTGGCTTGAAAATGAGATCTGAAAAGTGACGTTTTTGATAGGATGGATGTTCTTGTCACCAGAATGGGGCACAATGTGGGGCTGAGTAATCACCTTATTAAGGCAAATTAGAGCTCTGTGTTCAACTTAGGGGAAGTGACCCTTCGAGGGGAAAGGCCAGGGGCAGGCAGTGGTTAAGGATGGTTAGTAGTTTGAGTGTTCTGGTTTGGATGGTTGCTAGGAGGTCTGAGGGTTCTAATCTGGATTGTCATTTGGTAATGAGTAAACTGGGGGTGTTTATGGCTGGCTACGTAGAGTACTTCATTGGTGAGCATAGGCGAGTTTTCAGGACCTAGGTCAAGGGGTGCTGGTTTTCTGCCATTTAGGGTTAGGGCATTAAAGTTTTGGAGTTAGAATATTCCCTACAGCAATCGGGTTAATGCACAGCCAGAACTGGGTAATTTGGTGGGCTAAGGTGATATGCTACAGTTGACAGGGTTGTGGCTATAGGGTGTCATTCCGTTCAGGTTGAGCCATGATTAGTGGCTGGAAGGAAGCGGTCTAAAAGAATGTATTCTCTAGGAGTGAAGGTCCCGGTGGTACAGTGGAGTCATGGGTAATCCTACTTTATTTAGTTTTATTAGGCCATGTTTCAGGGATTGGTATGTAGGATTCTAAGGACTTTACAGATGAGGGGCACACCGAATGATGTTTGGCTTAACCCTTCACGTTATGGGAGGTAGTTGGTTGAACAATTTTGGGTAGAAGGGAGGGGGAACAGCCTGGTCAGGCTGGTTGGTGCAGAATTCCCCCTCTGGTGTCTGGAGGTTCATTTCAAGGATTTGGGGAAAGGAAATGAGCAGATGGAGGAAGTTTGCTGAATAAGTAAGCAAGCGAAGGTAAGGATGCTGATTATTTGGTTGGAAGGTAATTCAATGAATGGTTTATGAAGTGAGATGGGACGCGGCTTCATAAGTAAAGGTTGGGTAATTCAATAAATGGGATGTGAAGCGAGTCTTGGACAATGCTTCATAAGTAAAGTAAGCGAGCAAAGGTATGGATGCTGCTTACTGGGGCAGGATGAGCATGTACTCTGTCCTGATTAACATTACAAGGATGTTATGGTGTGTTTAGAATCAACTATACTATGCCCAGTTGTAAATAAAATTGGTAATCAAAGTTATGGAAGTTTAATAAAGGTTATCAAAAGCCATTCGGTATGATGTGTTTATTGAAGGGGACCAGGACAAAAGTCTTTAAGGCAGCTTCCATCTGCTAATATAGAATTACTGCCATATAATGACAACATAAGAATTTTTTGAGTAATGCAAAATATATCACTGATGACTATAAACAGTAAATGGAAGCAGCTACACATAACGTTTTCTAATGAAATCATTGATAAAACTGGTAGAACTGAAACCGGAATTAGTGCTGAGCTCCTTGCACCCCCAAATAATTAAATAACTAACAAAAATGAAGACCAAGTCAGATGGAAGAGTATTAATCTTGATTAAAAAAAAAATTGCCTTCTTCCTTGGATTTCAGCTATATAGCTGCTGAAATTATCATTAATGAAATACTACATGTGCTGATCTTAACGTCACTACATTTCCAACACTGCTTGGTCAATGTATTAATTACCAAAAAGATAGAAATAGAAACTATTCAAGTTATTATCAGAGGGATATTTTCAGCATATAACATTATCTACACTAAATTCAAAAACATTAGGTATTGTATTGATGAGATATTTAATTCTGGTCAACTTGAACTCTCAGATCATGAAAGTGTAGCTTTCAATGCTGTAGTTGAGAACAGATAAAATGTTGAAAGGGGATTGCATAAATACTCATAATGAAACTGTAAGTTGGAATGAGTCACTGTTTTATGACAAGCATTATTGTCTTATAAACAAGTAGATGTCATCTGTATATACTGTCTACAAAGAAAAACACATCTTCCAATGCTATAAGTAGGAATTTCCAAACATACACAAAAAGAAACAGCAGTGACAATATAAAACATGTATACGACTAATTCCTGAAGAAAGAAGATGCTGGCTAAATCTAAATCATTTAGAAGAGGTGTTAGAATATGCAAAGCCCATGGTGAATTGAACACAGCAGAAACAATCCAAAAGGCCTTTACCTCATACTGTGTAAGCAACAGTAAGGACACTGGTGACAGGATATCTTTATTTATTTATTTGCTTGCCTGTGCAGCTATTTATTATACACCCATGATCCCTTGGCAACTAGATATCTATTCTGTTCCTACTAGCCTATTCCCTTCTGCAAAGGTATATGCCTTTTAAATGTGTTTTTTGCGTTTATTCATCGTGAAGGCAATGGAATGAGAAGGGAGTATGTAAATAAGTGTGAAAATGCTTGATTTCTATTACTAATAATCAAGCATAGGTAATTTTTAAACTTCACAGTGTACTAAGTACTACAGTTTACACCAGTTAGACTACAACCTTCTTAGCTGTAAGTGGCATACTAAAGTAATATAGTGAATAAATAGCCTATATGTGCAGATACATATGCATACATGTACACATGAGTCCATGCATACAGTTCATCTTTTACTAGCAGATGGGCAGTCTTGACGTTTTGTCTTCAACTCACATATTGTCTGATATTTTCCTTGTAGCATTTCTTCCTCTCTCTTTATTGTCCATTGAATATTTTCTTGTGCTGGTGTTACAATAAGTCTCTACTAACTCTTTATTTTTGACTCTTTATGCTACTGCAGATTCCTTAATTCTCAGATTCTCCTATGGATTCTTTAAAGGACGCTGTGATTTTTCTCATGACTTCTGTGACTGATTCTCTCTCCATGATTTTTCTTAATGATTTTCTAAACCATTTATAGTATTCCTGCTTTACATAGGATAAGAACCTTTTACAAGTATAATACCTAGTATATATATATATATATATATATATATATATATATATATATATATATATATATATATATATATTATATATGTGTGTGTGTGTGTGTGTGTGTGTGTGTATATTGATAAAACACACACATAGATAAATGGATGCAGGTTTGGCAGATATTGTACATAGTTAATATTATGGTAACACATAATGTCCTGCACAGAAGTGGAGTTCAGTTGCAAGGTTAGATCTTGGTAAGCAAGTCTCATAAATGAGTTGTAATATTGCTCTTTGGGAGTTGTTTTTACCTCCAAATATCTCCCAAGCATGTACAAAATGTTTCATTCCAACTTCAAAGCTCAGACTGGACTAGCTTGCAAACTGCAGCTTATTGAACTTATAATAATGACATTCCATATAAAAGTACATGCGCTGCTTTTACTAAATTAGGTGCAATGGTGATATTCTGAAGAAACATTACACATCTTAGATTTATGCACTCTCTTTCACTAGACTAGAACACACAATGTCACATCCTGTGTGTACATTAATAGCTGTTTTACAAGCACAACAGAAACAAGCAAAATAGCACGCATATCATTTTCGGCAAAGAGTCATGCTCTGCATAGTGCCATGCACTTAATTTACATTTGTTACACATAATGCACATGCTGACTGTTTAAAATAATATTAATAATAATAATAATAATAATTTTTCATATAGAATTGTTGTTATATATGAACACTAATAAACTCCAATAGCACTGAACTGGGAAGACAACTCGGACCTTGAACAAAATTCTTCCAGGAGTGGTGTAGTCCAAAGCATACACTATGACCATAAAAGCAAAATTCTTTATTGAAAGTTACGCACTTTCATTCCTATTAAATTAGAGGCTTTTTCAGAACAAAAAATCATTGCCAACTGTTACTTGTAAACACAATTAATTGGTCGCATGACCCACTATTAAATAGTCATTCACTATCATATGCAATAACCATTTTTTAAAAAAATATATATTAAAAATATGTAGAAAAACTCTATAGAAATCTATACTTTATAAAATAATTAATTTTCAGTTAAATAACTGTTCTGATTTCCTAATGAAGTTTGTACTAAAAGCTATTCATTCTAAAAATCTAAAAATAATGGCAGGAACCAGTAAAGCAATTTACACTGATTTTCTCCCATGTTTATACTTTTACACAAAAATATACTTCTAGCTAAAAAATAAAAAATATGTATGTGTATAAAACAATATTAATAAATGGGGATTCATATGTCTAATGCTCTTTTCTTCAAAATCGGCATCAGGTTCTCCCATTCATTTAACCCTGGCAACGTAGTTGCATTCAACCTAAGCTGCCAGTTTAACTCCCTAAGTGCCAGTTCATTCCCCCAAAACCCCCCTCTTGGAATTTTCTTTACTACTTCAAGAATGCCAAAGTGGAACTTCTTAAAAGATGGACAACTAAAACTATGTTTAGAAAGGGCGTTGTTCAGATTTTGATGTTGGATAGCATAATTATGCTCATAAATTCTCTTACAGAGACTTCTCTCCATTTTCCCTACTTAATAATGTACACTACTACATGAACAAACAGCCAAATAAACTAGTCCCTTACTACCACAATTCCCTGTATCCAATTTTATATGTTGTAGCAGTTGACTTACTGTAATGCTGTCCCCCTCCAATATAAAACTACAGTAGTTACATGCTTCACATTTGTAAGTGCCTTTCCTTTTATACATAAGTTCTGGTAAAGGGTATTCGAACCAAAATTTTAAATCAGGTTCTGTCTTATAAACAAAATGCCCTTCCCCCAAAATGTTCCATATATATGTGTTGTTCTTGAACATAACCCAGTTTCTGGACATCATTTTTCTTATCTCCGTACTAAGGTCTACATAGTAAATGACCATGGAGTTAATCAGGTTTAAATCCATACCCTTGTACTTTTGATGAAGTTCCAGTACCCCACTGCCTAACAGTGGTGTAAATTCCGTACCCTATTCTTCCAACACCTGCTTACTACATTCAATCAACAAATGGGGAGGGTATCCTCTTTCAGAGAACATTCTGTAGAGTAAATCTAATTCATGTTTAAAATCTTCTACGTTGGAACACATTCTCGCTGCTCTTATCATTTGGCCTTTAACTAAATTCCTTTTAATATAACAGGGGTGATGGCTCTGAAAATCTAAAAAAGTATTAGAAAAAGTTGGTTTTCTAAATAATCTAGAACCAAAACTTTTCCCTTAATAATTTTTAAACAACATTTCATCTAAATAATCTATCTTATCCATGGAACTTTTATGGATACATTTAAAGTATAGACAGATCGTATTAATATATTCCACGAAAGCTTCTATTTCGCTATCCTTGTTCTTCCACAAAATAAACACATTGTCCACGTATCTTAGATATATGTACCACTGCTCACTATATTTTAATTTTATTGCAAACTTCGTTTCCCATGCGTACATAACTAAGCGTATACAGGAGCGCAACTTGCACCCGTGGCAAAACCCTTAGTTTGCTTAAAATCCTCCCCTTTAAAAAACTGCTTCCTATTATTTTTAGAATTTTAGAATAAATAGCTTTCAATAAATATTTCAATAGGAAATCAGAACAATTATTTAACTGAGAATTAGTTATTTTATAAAGTATAGATTTCTATAGAGTTTTTCTATGTATTTTTAATATATATATATATATATATATATATATATATATATATATATATATATATATATATATATATATATTTTTTTTTTTTAATGGTTATTCCACATGATAGTGAATGACTATTTAGTAGTGGGTCCTGCCCCTCCATCTCTAACATCGTGTCGCTCTATAACCTTTGCTGTCAACTTCGCATATCTGTCAAACACTTTCTTGACATCTATAAGCCATCAAAATATATTGGTAAGTCCCTGTATAAGTATTCTGCAGCCCACACCAGGAATTCACTTCCACTGAAAATAAGAAGCATCTCTCATAAGCTTTAATTCAAACAAGAACTCAAACATTATCCACTTAACTCCTGGTCCTGCCCTTGCCAAGCCCCTACCTGACTTTCTAACTGACTTCTTCCTATATTCTATTTATGATCCTTCAATTTCTCTCACTGTTTTTCCACCCGCTTTCTTCCTTTCTCACTACTCTAACACTGCAATTGGTAGCGTTGTTGCCTCACAGCCAGACGTTGTCCCATTCGATTCTCAGCTAAAGCGTCTTCTGTGTGGAGACATGAATGAATGGGTGTACCTTCATTGAATGTTGTACGTCAGGGCTGGCAATTCGGTACGTAAAAATCTGCTGCCAATCATTACCGGACCAAAGTTCTGCTGTGGCAGCCCCTAACCGGGAAAAGCCGAAAGATACAACAACAACAACATTCTCTTCATGTAAATACTCCTTCTCAGGACCTACATTTGTTACTATGTGTTTGGAATTTGTGAAACTTACACAATAATTTTTTTGACATTGTCGATCTCATTTTTTGTACAGTCTCTTGTCATTACTACTGTTTTAAATTGATATCCTATTGAAATATTCTGATTTGTTATCTTTATATTAGTTACTGCTGTTTTGTTTTGAATAGTCTGTATATGTAATTGGAGCTTTTCTCCTTGGGTGTCCACTGAAAATAGGCCTTTGGCTCAGTTGGACCAACCCGGTTAACAAATGACAATAAATAAAAATAAAATAAAATGTGACCAATTAATTGTGTTTATAAGTAACAGTTGACAATGATTTTTTTGTTCTGAAGAAGTCCCTAATGTTATAGGGACAAAAGCGCTTAACTTTCAATAAAGAATTTTGCTTTTATGGTCGTAGTGTATGCTTTGGACTGCACCACTTTTGGAAGAGTTTTGTTCAAGGTCGAAGTCATATATGAGCAGTTTATCCATTTAATGTATGACTGTTTAATTAACCTTCCTGTGTGTAAAATGTCAAGTGAACAAATACACTATGAGGCCACCTCTGATTATTAATTGCAAAAGAGTCTTAATAGGACTTAATTGTAAGAAAGTCTTAATTTCAAGAAACTCACATAACATAAGTTCCTTTTTACCCATTTAAGGAGG
This sequence comes from Protopterus annectens, assembly GCF_019279795.1. Lineage (NCBI taxonomy): Eukaryota > Metazoa > Chordata > Ceratodontiformes > Protopteridae > Protopterus > Protopterus annectens. The sequence goes on along the minus strand of NC_056727.1, from coordinate 386,881,173 downwards.
GTAGGGGTGAGACAAAATCCTGCCATAACCCTAAAGACAAGTAGACCCTGTCTCTTCAAGGACACAACAGCCTTACTGGCTATTAGTGGGGTGTGAGTTTCATCCAATTTAAAAAAGATAACAGCTTGGATGCAGGCATCATATATGAGCCAGGTGTCGGGATTTTGATGGAAAATGGAAAGGATGTCCTAACTAGGGTGGAGTGCGCATATGATATAAGTGGATTACCTCATACATGCACTTAAAGGAAAACTCTCCCTTAGAACTCAAAAACATGTTTTTTTTTCATTGTTTCTTTGTTTTCTGAGCTATTTTAATGCCTCAAAATCACTCCCAGTGCCTATCTTACAAACTGAATATGAAAGGATAAACTAACCAGTACAAAAACACAGCCACAAGTGGTAGAAACTTGAAGATTTATTAAAAAAACACCATGTTAAAATCATAAAAACATATAAAAAGATAAGTGCTTTCATCGCTTTGTAATGTATATCTAGAGACTTCATCAGATATCAAATTATGGTCATATGACTGTTTTTATACTATCTAGGTCATGTGACTACATTTTGAACTTGGAGCCTAAAAAAAGAAACATTGTTACTAATATATCAGTTTGTGTTCTGGTGACAATTAGCTGTATAGTGACTTCATAACCATTTAAAACCACTTAAAAGTGGTTAGATCAATACTTGCAACAGCTTATAATATATATTATTATTATTATATATATTATAATAAATATCAATAATATAATATAAAATGTATAACTCATTAACTGTCCCTGATAAATATGATGATAGATATAATATATAAAAAAAATTATATATAAAAAGTAATATCTATTATTTTTGATAAACTTTCATCTTGAGAAGACTCATGATTGTAATAATATTGTTAAGGCCAGGTGGTTGTGTAGCATTAAGAAATATCTGCCACCATAATTCACATTGCTCTAGGATTACTATCCATGGTCCACCTCTTGGATAAATGTCTACCTTCTCCAATATTGCAAACTTAAAACTATGTTCATTATGAGTAGAAGTATGTTTATATAGTGCATTAGTGGACTTAGCCTTCCTAATGTCATAAAATAGCCTTCCTAATATCATAAAAATATTCATAAATTTGCTGTTTAAGCTTTTGCTTGGTATTGCCTATATAATAGGTGGGACATTGGCTGCATACCACTACATAAACTACTCCCTTTGATTGATAGTTGTGCTGCCATGTAATTTGTATTTTCTTGTTGCTAATCAGTAACTTATCTCCGCAGTATATCTACTGACACTGCTGACAAGTCCTGCATTTTGACATCTTACCAATTGTTGATTTTTGGACCTTGGATATATTGTCAAATATTTTTTTTTAAAGTCAGTAGCTCATTTACAAGTAATTTTTGGCTAGGATCCCAGTTGTTCATAAATGTCTCTATCACTCTTGATCAACTCCTAATTCTTGTTCACAATATCAGATATATTACTGTCAGTACTGAAGGCTATAATGAATGGAAAAGAGCACTCTTTATAAAAGTCAGCATGTCCTGCAGTATTACTTGGGATCTCCAACCCACTATCAGGTGGATTTTGTTGATGAACCACATCTAGATGTTCAGTCATAGATGTTCCTATTTGACATCTGCCCTCTATAGTTAATAAAGGTATATAAACTCTGGACCACTTCTTTTTAATGACTTCTGTTTGTATGGAGTCTATCAATCTAATTGGATATGCTCTATTGATAAACATTTGGCAAAGGTTGTTGCATTCATCTTTGATGTCCTTGTACAGAGTCACCATTTGGGCAGCTCTAACCATCTGGCCTTTAATAATGACTCACGTTTGATGGAATGGATGGTTGCTGCTAAAATGAATAAAGGTGTTAGAATAAGTAGGCTTTCTGTATATTTTTGCTATAAAGCCTTTCCAGGTTAGATCCTTCGATAGTAGCACATCAAGATATGTGATAGAATTGATCCCTATAGTATGGGTAAATCACAAAAATAATGTTGTACTGTTGAGGTACTCCATAAATGCTTCTATATGCTCAGCAGTTCCAGTCCATGTGATTAATATATCATCAAGGTAGCAGGTATATAACTTAATGAGGGTAACATATGTGTTCTTGAATAGATACTGATGTTCCAAGGCTGCCTTGATGACATTGGCATAAAGGGGCCCACATGCTGCTGCCATAGTGACACCTGTTAGTTGCTTGAAAAAGTGGGCCTTCATATAAGATGAAATTTTTATGGAAAACCATCTCCATCAAATGACTTAAAGTGTTAGTCATGTCTTGATTTAAGTTCAAAGTCTGTATGAGATTATCTGCTAGCTATTATAATCCAATGTGGTGGAGGATGCAACTAAATAATGCTTTAATATCAACGGTAATAAAACTTCCATCGATGGATGTCCCGAACTGATTGCATTGAGTGAAGAAGTTTCATGAATCCCTACACAGATGAGGGATCTTGTTAACAAGGTCATTGAGTTTATGATCTGTGAATTTGGCTATAAGACTTGTTTTTACTATGTAGGCTTAATTTTAATTCCCTCAGCTCTTCAGGGGTGAAATGATATCCAGATCTTAAGTTTTTGCCTCAGAGGAACATTTAGCTGTGCATGGTGTCACTCAGAATGAACATCCACATTGAACTAGAAATCATGGCCTTTTCCTAATTGATAGTGCATGAATTATGGCTTGAAAATCTTTGTGCAAGAGTGAATGTTATTTCTGGCAGGAAGGAGCACATTCAGAGCTAAGGTTTTGTGATACACTATCAGTGGTCTGGAGTCTGTTTTACTATGACATTGTCACATTATAAGGTTGTATTTGCAAAGATCAACATAGGTCACATAAATGAAACATAAGCAATATATTCAGGTATGCATCTGGAATTTTCTAACATTCCTAAAGTTGAGAATAAAAACCTTTGCAGATATACAGAGAATTATATGATTAGCATTAGTCCAGTATAATTTCATCCAAGTAGGTCAGACAATCTGAATTCTATACTGACCCAAACTTAGACAACATTTTTTTTTCTTTATGGCAATAAGAAAGTTTCTTGCACTGTTTTCACTATGAGCACAAAGATGTCTGATCTAAAACATCATCTACACTACAAGAATATGCCATATGTCTGACTTGTTCTATGGAATTATGTTCACCAAACAATATTAATGTAGCATCTTAGCAATGAGCATTTAAGGCATTAGAGGGTCCCAAAGTGTTTGCAAAATATTGAATCATAATAATACATTTTATATCAGGCTTGCCAGGTTTGTGTGATTATCAGATGCTGTTGTAGGCATCCCAGATAGTATGTAAACAACTTACCCAGAGTCACGTAAGTATTAAAGTGTATTACACCCTGGGTATAAGATGGCTTTGACAATGGCATTGTAATTCAATACCAATATTCAAATTTGCTACTAATCATAGTCAATACTATCTGTAACCAGTATGGCTGATGAATAGCTGGAGGCATATGTCGCTGAATACGTGTACACATTTTTATATTATTAGTATTAGTAGTAGCACTAGCAGCATTATATAGGTATGCCCCATGTGCATACTTGGTTGAGTTTAGATGAGTTCATCTAGATTCAACTGATTACTTTAAATTTATAGGAACAGAAAATGATGCAGAACAAAGGATAAGTTATAATATTTTTAATGTTTTGGAAAATAAGGAGAAATTTCAGATTTATAAATGGAAAACTTTAATGCTATCTGGAATTGATGAAATGCTAGATGTCAAACCTTACTTTTAAATAAGTATTGAGAGTGTTCTGTTTTGCATCTTAAGTGAGATGCTAATGTATGTATATTATATTTCACTACAAAATTCACAAATTGAGTTAAAGCCTTCGATATAAGAAATGCTGGCTACTCTTACCTGGCCACTTTTGTAGCAAGACTCTCAAGGTACCAAGGCTGCTGCTTTATGGGTTTGAATACACTGAAGAAGTAAAACAGAATCTGACTCACTGACATCTTTTGCATTTTCTTTCCATGAATCTGTGGGTTCTATGTATCAGAACTGAATATGTTTTTATTATCCTTGGAAAATGCTATGCCACAAAAGGAGTCAAAAAAGCTTGTTTTGATTTTAAACAGAAGATCTCTCTTTATTTATATATATATATATATATATATATATATATATATATATATACGTGTGTGTGTGTGTGTGTGTGTGTGTGTGCAAATGTATGTATATATATTTATATATATATATATATTTATATATATGTATATATTTATATATATATATACACACACACACACACACACACACACACACATATATATGCGTGTGCGTGTGTGTGTGTGTCTGTGTGTGTGTGTGTGAGTGTGTCTGTGTGTGTGTATCTATATCTGTCTATTTCCATCTCTCTCTCTCTATATATATATATATATATATATATATATATATATATATATATGTATATATACATGGGTCTACTTCAAATTAATAAAAGACCACTTACCCAAAAACAAAAGTGCTGAGACTTTTCTCAGGGTAAGTATCCAGTCGACCAACATTTCACAAAGAAACACACCAAACTATCTCCAATGCATCCCACAGCCCCCCTAACTAAATATGCCAACTCTGAGACTGCATTACAGTGTGGAAAAGGGAAAACTTCCCCATGTAGTTCAACTGGATAATTACCCTGAGAAATAGTTCGGCAATACAGCCATTTGTTAAAATCAGTTTTCTGACATTTCATAAGTGGGTTTTCTTTAATTTGAAGTAGACCCATGGATATTCGTCCTTTCAAATAAGTATTGTCCATTTGAGAGTTTTCTGTGTTACATCTTAAATAAGATACTAACGTATGTATATTGTATTCCAGTGCTAAAATGTCCAATTGAGTTATAGCCTTCAATATAAGAAATGCTGGCTACCTGGCAACTTTTGTAGTGAGACTCTCAAGGTGCTAATATTGCTGTTTTATGGGTTTGAATACAATGAAGAAGTAAAAAGGAATCTGACTGACTGCTATCATTAGGCTTTTGTATACTGGCCAAACATCAGGATGCCCTGGGCAAGAGATCCCTTCTTTAGGATACTGCAAGGGTGAAGAGAAGGACATCTACTGTGATGGTAAGATTTTACACAACTGTACTTTTCCTGCTTTGGACATTGTTGCTTTGAATAGTGGTGTTGTGACTAAGGGGACATAAAAGTGAGAAGATAAACAATTCCACATGTGATAGAGTCAGGAATCAAAGGTGAGGACCATCACTGCCCATACCTTCATCTGTCCGCACTGTCTGCTACAGTGTGTACATCACTCTGGAGACATTCCTCAGAAATAAGACATAAGGCACAGGAAGATGGAAGCTTCTCTGTCAGAGATTCTGGAACAACTGAAAATCTAGTGTGTATTTTAAATTAACTTGCTCACCAAGTTGATATACCTATCACTACAGGTGAAGGGTAAGGTGAACCACAGGCCATGTAACAATGCATGTATAACTGTCCTGCTATTGTTTATTTAAAGCCAGGGAAGAACGTATTAAGTGTAGAATTTCCATATGCTGAAAGTATTCTTCTGTTTGAATTCTATACAGACTGACAACTGTAAAAGCTTTCCTTATTTATTACCCAGCATGCAAACTAATCAACCTAAAAAAGAGAGAAAGCTTTAATTTACACAGTGTTAGTCTGACTCATGCAGTAGCAAGTATGAAAGAAAACTAAATTTAAATCATCCACTTTGGCTCTGACATGCACGCATGCTGTTTTTACTTGGGTGGGGGGGGGTTAATGGTTACTTGATGCACTTATTGAGAGTGAGTTATTTGCTCATGGACAGCTCAGCTGTGAGCAGTTTGCTTGAGCCCCTGCGGTCACATTCCATTTGTGTGACTGTTGTACTGAATGACAAATTCAATGTGTGTTACTATTACAGCCAAAGAAAGCCGTTTGATTAAATGTGGTTGCTGCAGTAGCTGTAGAAGTTGTGATCTTAGTGTAAAAATTAAGGTTTGGTCTGCAGTTTGAACTGTGGTTGTAGTTAACTTGACTTTCAGGTTTAGCTCTAAGGTTAGGGTTATGCTTAGTGTCTTGATCTTTGCTGTGTACTGTGTTTCACATATAATAGTGCATTGGCTTTTGCTTCCCCCTAGAAAAAGCATGGATAAATGTGCACGCTGTTGTGTTTTATAAATGTTTGCTTGAATTTCTGTTCAGCAGAGATATTTATTTTTCATTTTTTTGAATTGATCATGTTATCTTCAATGACTCGTCTTTGTCCCAGATATATAATTCAGATTTACATGTATCTCATTATTATTCATTTTTGTTCAGAATACTCAAGATGTTTTAATTGCATAGGAATGAAATATAAGCTTTCTTACAACTAAAAGTCACTTTATGACTTAATAAATAATAGAACCTAGCTCTTTTTGCATTCACAAAGTAAGCACTTACAAGAAAACATTATTAGAGGTATGGTCTTTAACACATGCACACACACACACACACACGCACGCACGCACGCACGCACGCACACACACACACACAGATATGCATGCATGTATTTGTCTTCCTGTTTCTATTCACAGCCACTTATGTTCCATAAAATTCAGTTTTTATTATAACCAATTGCAAGTCTGTTTATATTAACTGCATTAACTACCACACAATTGGTGCAGTCAACTTTTTATGTGAAAGATAGCTTTAAGGGATTCCACCAATTTGTTGTATCCTTTATTTCCTACAGTGTATCAGACATACTAAAGTATATTATGTCCACAGGTGGATTTAAGATGAAGTTCTCCAAATACACTGTGAGGCATGAAAAGTACAGTTGTGTACATTTACCATAAATGTAGATGTTCGAGTGTATTCACTGTTGCAGTCATTACATTTGGGTAATCTGCTGGCAGGTTGCCCTCAGTCAGTCAGTCAGCCTAAATTCCAAAGTCTTGGGTCCTGCATCAGCTGCTGTCTTCTCTTCCATGACGTCAGGTCGTCAGGGGTATAAAACATGCAACCGACGCCATTTTCTTTAGTTTTTCTTGCCCCCGATGTCAGGTGCCCCCAAAAAGGTGGCAATATTATATATATATATATATATATATATATATATATATATATATATATATATATATACACATACATGTATCAATATAAACATTACCTTCATCTACAAGCAAATACACCACATAGGTTGTAGAAGATAGAGAAGGAAAGATAAACTTTAGAATGACAGAGGGATGGCGGGAGGGTAACCTGGACTGCAACAGTGAGTACACTTGAACATCTACATTTATGGTAAGTGTACACAATTGTACTATGTTCTTTATGTTTCACTGTTGCAGTCATTACATTTGGGTAGAATCCCAAAGCTATGGTTGGGAGGCTGGAGCTAAACAGCATTAGGTGCGGCTATAAGGCCCTGCAGCACTGCAGTGGCAAAGCCTGCCCTGGACTTAGAGTAAAGAGGCAAATGGTAATGCTTTGTAAAGGTGTGAACAGAACTCCAAGTAGCAGCCTCTAGAATATCTTTGGTTGGTACTCCTCTGAGAAAGGCTGCCAAAGTAGCTGCAGCTCTGGCGGAATGAGACCCAATGCCCTTGGGCACAGGTTTACCATGGTGTAAGTAGCAGAAACGGATGCAGTGGCTTATCCACTTTGAAATTGTCTGCTTTGAGATAGCCTTTCCTTCTGATCCTGCAGCATATGACACTAGTAATTGCTCAGTTTTTCTTAGAGTTTTAGTCCTGCTCAAGTAGAATTTTAGCTGTCTGTGTACGTCCAAGGAATGCAGAATTCTCTCCCCTTTGTTCTGCAGATTTGGATAAAAAGTTGCCAGATGAATTGTTTGATTAAGAGCCACACTGGAAACCACCTTAGGCATAAAAGTAGGATTTGTCCTCAGCGACACCCTGTCTGGGTAAAATATGATTTAAGGCTCTACAGCCATGTGGACCTGTAGCTCTGAAATTCTTCTTGCTGAAGTAATTGTTAGTAGCAGAGCTGTCTTCCATGATAAGAACTTTATATCAGCGGCAGCAGCTGGTTCAAATGGAGGCAGGGTGAGCTTTTCCAACACATAATTGAGGTCCCATGCAGGTAATGGTGATCTTCTAGGAGGCCTTAAATTTTTGGCTCCTCTAAGATACTGCTTTATTAAAGGATGAGAAAAGATTGGTGGCTCTGTATTGTAACAAGCCGAAATGGCAGAGGCATGGATTTTGATTGATGAGAAAGATAGGCCTTTGTCAAGCATCTCAGTCAAGTATTGTAATATCTGAGGAATATGTGGTTCTGCTGTATCAGTTCCTTGTGCTTTATTCCAAGCACAGAATCTTTTCCATTTGTCAGCTTAAGATTTTCTAGTACTAGGCCTTCTGTCTTTCAAAATGACATCCATCACAGCTTTAATGAGAGGTGTCATTTGTATGATTACATGATTAGCCATGCTGCCAGGTTCAGAGTCTGTAGTTGATTGTGCAGGATCTGATTGTTTTGCTGGTACAGTAGCTGTGGTCTTTGAGGCAAGGGCCAAGCTGGGTATTGAGACAAGTTCCTTAGGACTGGGTACCAGTATTGGCAGGCCAGTCCGGGGCAATTAATATCATCTTTGGCTTCTCTTGTCTGACTTTTAGGAGGACCTTGGGTAGAAGAGATAGAGGAGTAAAGGCGTAAACTGATAGGTTTTTCCAACTGAAGGATAAAGCGTCCACTTTCCATGCTTGTCTGTGATAAGTCCTTGTGCAGAATCTTTTCAATTGATAATTTTGAGGAGAGGCAAATAGATTCTATGTCTGGGCTTCCCCATTTCTCTGTTATCATGCTGAAGACTTGTGGATTTAGTTTCTACTCGTGAGGATCCATAAGGTTTCTGCTTAAATCGTCTGCCAGAGTGTTTTGTTTTCCTGGCAGGAATTGAGCTTGAAGATGTATTTGGTAGGTCAAAGCTGTGTCCCACAGTGCCATGGCTAATCTGCAAAGGGAGTGTGTGCCCCCTTGCTTGTTTATATGCCACATGATTGTGGTGTTGTCCATCTTTATCAGTAGTTGCCCTGGATGTAGTAAGTCCTTGAAGGCTGTTAGGGCATTTTGAACAGCTGACATCTTTCTGGTTGATACGTAGATGCATTTGTTTTGGTGCCCATATGCCCTGAATGCATCTTCCTGCCATGTGGGCCCCCCCAGGCATAATCTGATGCGTCTGTTGTTAAGGTTTGGCTGGCAGGGGGTAGAGTGGAGGGCGGTCCCATGTTTTGGTGACAGGCCTTTGCCCACCAATAGAAACTCCTGTTGCAGGCAGGGAATGAGAGGAATCATTGTTTCCAGACTGTGTGAATGTTGACTCCATAAACATTTTAGGCACCACTGAAGTTTCCTCATATGCAGTCTTGCATATGGAATCAGTAGGATGCAGGATGCCATGAAGCCCAGAAGCCTGCAGAATTTGTCTTGCAGAAGACTGTGCTTTTGTTGCCAGTTTGACGTAAGTAGTCAGTTGCCTTTGTTTGTCTGGCGTGAGGTAAGCCATCTGGGCAGTTGTACTCAAGCTTGCACCCAGGAATGTTATCTTTTGAAAGGGTACCAGTTGTGATTTCTTTTCATTTATTGTGTACTCTAGGCATGTTAGAAGCCTTTTCACAAATGCCAGGTGTCGAAGAAGAGTGTCCTTGTTCTCTGCTTGAATGAGACAGTCGTCCAAGTACGGATATATTTGAATACTTCTTTGTCTGCAAAATGAAATTACTGGTGCCAGGCACTTTGTAAAGACCCTGGGCGCAGTAGATAAGCCAAAGGGCAGTGCAGAGAATTGGTAATGCATTAAGCCAGCCTTGAATCGGAGGTATCTTCTGCACGACTGTCTTATTAGGACATGCAGGTATGCCTCTTTTAGGTCTAAAGTCACCAGCCAAGCATTCATGCCCAGCATGGGCAGAAGCTGCTGCAAGGTCAGTATTTTGAATTTTGGAATGTCCAGGTATGTGTTCAAAATCAATAAATCCAGTATCGGCCACCAGGCCTTGAACTTTCTGGGTACCAAGAACAGTCTTGAGTAAAACCCTTATCCTTTTTCCTGTTCTGGTACTGTCTGAATGGCCCTCATATGCATGAGTGACGTAACCTGTTTCTGTGCCTCTGCCCATTGATTTTTTGGCAGATCTGGCCAACCATTTGCCATTAGCAGAGTGTGGAAATAGAATCTGTATCCCTGTGATACAGTGTTTAGTACCCACTTGTCCTGGTTTACTAACTGCCAATTTTGAGCAAAAAGTGCTAATTTCCCCCCTATGGGTGCTGCCAAAAGATAAGTGCTTAGTGTAGGCAGAGGGAAGTCATTGGGATTTCTTTCTGTAGGTTTGTGCTTTATCTCCTCCAGATTTGGAGGTGGATGCGCCCCATTGCTTTGACCTATATGAGTCTTGAGCCTAGTATCTGGAGCCCTTAAGGCATCTGGATTTGCCCCTTTGAGCTCTGTCTGACACAGGAAAGGACCAATTTTTTGTAGGCCAGTGTCTACTGAATCTTGGTGGCTGCACTTGTAAGAAGTCTTTAACAGTTTGCATAGACTTAGCTTTGTCTTCCATTTTCTTTAAAACCTCTTCTGCCTTAATACCAAACAGAGAATCATGCTGTAAAGGTGCATCTATCAATTTAGCTTTAACATGATCAGGCAAATTTTGTTCCTTTAACTAGGCATGCCTCCTAATCACAGATCCAGTAACTCCGGCACTGCAGGAGGCCTCTAAAGAATCAAAACCACATTGCAAAGAATGCTTTCCAACTTGCTCAGCTGCATGCAATAATTCCTGCAATTCTTTATTTTCTGCACATTCTGAAATCAACATCATTTTCTGTTTCAGCAATCCCATAACACGTTGTTGGTACTTAAGCATATGAAACTGACAATTTAAGGCCCTGATTGCTAAGGTTGCAGATGTGTAAACCTTTTTTCCCCATCTGTTCAGTGCCCTTGAATCTCTGTCAGAGGGGGTAGGAATTTTTGCTGTTGAGGCCTTAACTCCCTTTGGGCCCTGTGAAATAGTTTCAGGATCAGCAGCAGGGTTTCTAAATAAAAATTTATGTGACTCAGGGACCCTGTAATATCTATCAGGCGTACTGGGAGCCAGAGATAAGGAGTCAGGGGTCAAGCTTGACTCCGAAAACACATCATCCACAATGTCTAAAACAGGGGGAATGGCTAAAGGCTTGTGCTGAGGGAGAAGAAGGAAATCCCTGAGCCTCTTTTTTGATTCTGAGAAGTCTTGACACTCCCAGTGAAAATGCTCCCTCAAAATATGCAAGGTTTCTCCAAATGAATAATCCTCAGGAGGAGATGCAGATGGAATAGACTCCTCAGCATCAGAATCCTCATAGGGAGGTATAGATAATTCCTGATCAGAAGAGGAATCAGAAGAAATAGAAACCTGATCTGAAGATTCATAATCAGTGTCTTGCCTAGGCCTCTTATCTGGAGGGGGATGGGTACCCCTGATCAAGGTAATAAAGTCCTCAGTCATTTTGATCATCTGTTTTTTAGGCATAGAGGCCTGTGCACGTGGCTCATGCATCAGTTTTTTTAGTTTTAGAAGTTGTTTTTGTCTTTGGTTTTGCAGCTGTCGTTGGTTTGATATACAAATGTTGAGGTCTGAATACACCCTCAGAATCCGGTGCCTGTTCAGCGGCTCCGGACCCATCCGAGGGAGATACATCCGTCGGCTCAATACCTTGAGTATCTTGCTGCATGCCGGACTCCACATAGGTGTCGGTAGTGGCCTGCAACGCGAAGGTAGCGGGTATCAGGTGCTGCAAAAGTGCCTCACTGAGTACCAGCGAACTGGCGACTGGCTTAGGAGAAGCTTTGTCATCGGTTTTGGATCTCGACTGCCTTTTTCAGTCCTTTTCTTTGCGTTTTTTATGTATTCCGGTAGTCGGATTGCTATCCGACGACATTTCTGGGTAGTTAACTCTGTTTCCAAAATACTTTGATGCAAAAATATACCAGCACTTAATAGTGCATTGGTTAAATCTAGCCCAAAACCAACAGCCAGGCACGCTGTGATCAGGGCCTAGGCAAGGAATACAGTATAAATGGAAATCCTTATGAGGTATTTGCTTCCCACAAGTAATACAATTATTAACTTTTTCTGACATCGGTAAAAAGCAAGAAAAAAGTTTCCCCAATGGGGTACTTAGCTTTAGTGAAGACTTTGGTTCTGAAACTCAAACTCGAATATTTCAGTGGTTGGCCGACCGGCACTTGCGAAATGCTTCTGCTTTGGACACCACGCTGCAAGAAAGACTAAAGAAAATGGCGTCAGCTGCATGTTTTATACCCCTGATGACCTGATGTCATGGAAGAGAAGACTGCAACTGATGCAGGACCCAAGACTTTGGAATTCAGGCCGACTGAGGGCAACCTGCCAACAGATTACCCAAATGTAATGACTGCAACAGTAAAACACGAAGAACATCCTGTGTAGCAGAAAGCAGGGAGTGCAGTGCAGTTGTTATGTTTTACTCACTAAACCAGGGGCAGCTTTATTTATTTACACTTAGTCAATTGAGTTTTATGGTATTAGCACGTATCTTCATTATAAAAGAGAATTAGTGATATGGGTAGGAAGCCTCACATGTATTGGTGCATTTCTTAAAGAAGGCTAAGTCTTGAGAGCTTGATACAAACTATTTCAGATCATTTACAATCATCTACAAAAATGTTGAGAATGTCACCTTCAGCTCTTGGTAAGAAGGCTTGTTACACAAGTTTTACCATTAGGCATGATTGGAAAGGAGCCTTAAAGTATTGCTTAAAGTAGTGCTAATTTGTATTATTCCACTATTAATTATGTCTAAATAGGACCAACTAACAATAAACGTGTTTTATTTCACTTCAATAAGGATTATTTTTCTGCAGCTTAAAGGCATAATGATGGGTGTTTTTTTCCACCATTATATGCAAATCTTTTTACAGAGTAAACTCCACTCTAGATGATTGTCACTGTTGAAGTGACACCCCGACCCCGTGCAAAAATGGAAACAAGTGGTTGTGGGTGAATGGATGGATGGATCTAGATGAGCTTTTGATTCATGATTTTGTCTATAATTTACTTTTTTATGCCACAGGTATGTAGCACCGACATTTGGGCAGTAGCTTAACAAGAACAAATGGAGTATTCAAATTTCAGTTAGTTTCCATCAGGATGACATTCTCTTTTTCAGATCTGTTAGTTCAAAAGAAGTGTTTTCACCACTCAGTTTGAAAACCCCTTGTTAAGACTTCCTAGCGCGAAGCCTGCAGTTGTCACCCTAGCATCTCATTAAGAACAACTACAAACCACATTACTTAAGGGTTGCAAGGTTCTTCTCTAAAGATTCAGATTTTCACACATGGTCTGATGAACTGGCACATACGTACATTCATGGAGGTTATGATACACTAGTAACAAGTCAGGAAATGGTCTGAGTGGTTAGATACTCCGAGACATTTCCTTGATGTATATAGCTCCACTACCCAATAAAGATTATGAACTGGCATTTCTAACTACATATGGCTGCAACAGTAATTTTATTTGGGAAATCATTAAGAAACCCTAGCTATTTTACAGTCTGACAGGGACCTGGTGCACATCCTCCTTGAAAAATATAAGATGATTTCCAGAGGATGTAGAACTTTAAGACAATGGCTTGGTTATTACAGAAAGGATCCATTCAAACCACATTGACAGATGAAAATATATTAGTGGTGCCCCTTTTATATTTGCACCCACATTGTTACAAAGAAGATTGTTTCATCTGCCAGAACTACTAAGGTTTTTGAGATATGAAAGTTATCTGCTGTAATGAATGGTTGATAGAGCTTGCTATTTGCTCACATACTGCCTTTTATGTAGGGAAGACATCTACAATGCTGAAAACAAGAATATGTGAACACCTCCGTGATATTAGATGTAAAAAAAATGAATAATACTTTGTATAACATAAGTCAAAACATACCACTGCACAGTTCATTTTTCTGGGTGTTGATCAACCATACCACGTCTAATTAATTGCGTTGGGAGAGGACTTTAACTTTTAGTCATTAAAGCTAAATAATATACCTGGGGGTAACTGTTCTCTGCAGCTTTAAATGAATATCTGAATTCCTCTCCATATTCACAACTGTCCATTTGATATACGTAGGTCAGCTCTTCTACATTATTCACTAAGTTTTACATGAGTCATGACAATAAATATATTTTTTTAATTTTCACTTAACATTTTGTCGCCAGGTTTTTGAATTTCATCTCATGCAATGTACTTGTTTTACCATTAGAAATTATTATTTATTTTATTTATTTATTTAGTTATTTTATTTTACATTTGTTTACCGGGATAGTCCGACTGGACACAGGTCCATTTACAGTGGAGGCCCGGGTAGAAAAGCTCCATAGTAAGTAAACATAGTTTAACACATGATACTAGGTACAACATGTATACAGCAATAAAGAACATTAATACAGAATCAAAAAATATTGGTTAAACATAGAGAAATCTAAAATTTGAAATCAGCAGTAGAGATTCTTAAGACTGTAGCAGATTAACAGTAGGTCTAATAGTATAGGTAGAAGTTTGTAGTGAAAGAAACAGAGGGTTATGTGATGCATGGACATAGCCAGGAATTCATGAGTTTTTGAACTGTGTAGTTGTAGAGGAAGAGATCAGAGTAGGGGGAAGGTTATTCTATTTTCTAGCTATGCTATGAGATAATAATGCTTTCACTGCAGAGATGTTAGCCTTACAAATACAGAGGAGTGATTTGTCAGAAAAAAGGAGAGGACGATTTGATAGGTACTGGTTAAGAAGTTGGCTTATTGATGGGGTTTTATTAGGATATTTCACAATACTGAGACACAAACCAGCACAGCACCAAGAAGAAATGAAGCAGATGATGCAGGAAACCACAGGAGACCAAAAGTACCACTCCACAGCGTCTTTATTTAGCGCTTTCATCTTGATAACAGACTTCTTCAGAATATTAACCAAGTCAATTAACTCTCTTAAAATACTCACTCCTGCCCTCTCATTGGTTGAAACACACACACCACCACAATCCCCTTCCATGTTTAAAAACATATCACAACGTTGTTCAAAGTTTTTCAAAAATATAGATCCAAATAATCCATTGAAAAAATTCACATAATGTCCCCACAAAAAGCCCAACTTAAAAAATACAGATAAAACCTAATATGAAACAGTAACATAAGAGTTAAAAGTCCAAGCAATTTCTATTTTTCCTTACATGAAAAAAAGCAGATTTAAGTTTCAGTAATGGGCATAATGACATCCTGTCATTCAGCCCAGGTGGTTCACGTGCATTGGTTTTAATGTGCCACCTCAGTTCTTTATACTCTAAAAAATCATCAGAGGGACCTTCATGTGGTCCCAAGTCCACATGGTCAATGGCATAAAATTTGAAGATGTCAATGGCAATTATTAGTCGGTGATAACTGAGTAGTTGGGGAAGTTCTAGCCATTGAAATTCCATTAAAGCCTGACAGTGTTGGGTTCTGAAGGTGGAGTTGTTTGCAAACCTGGCAATTTTATTATAACATGACTAGAGTTGGTCAAGATCCAGTTTTCTTGTCTGGGTAAAGATTGGTGCGGCATACATTAGGGTAGACAGTAGATGAGTTTGGGCTAGAGTAATTTGTGCCTGATCAGAGAGGGATTTCTTCTGTCTATATAGTGTACCCATACTTTGTGGACCTTTTTGATTGTTTGTGAGATATGGACATCAAACAGTAGATTTCTGTCAATTTCTACACCAAGGAGTTTGGTGTGATCAGTGGGAGAGATGCTAGTACCATTTTTGGAAGTGATTATAAATGGTAGATGGGTGGATTTAGCTTTGTTGGGGGTAAATAGTAGTAATTTAGTCTTGCTGGGGTTTAGGATAATTTGGATCTGGGTAATCCAACTTTCCACAGAGATAAAGGATTCCTGAGTAAGTTGTTGTAAAATGGTGAGTGATGGTGCAGAGCAGATAAGAGCTGAATCATATGTATAATGTATAAGTGTAGCATGTTGGGTGGAGGTATGAAGATTGTTAGCAAATATGGAGTAAATATCGAGAAGAGAACTGGGCCTAATATTGAGCCTTGTGGTACACCTATTGTAGTTGGAAGTAAGGGAGATAATTTGTCTTGCCATTGGAAAGATTGCTGTCCATCTGAGAAATAGCTTTAGAACCAGGCAATAGTGGAAGGGGCGAAGGATAGGGAGGTCATGCAGTCCAGTAGTATGGTATGTGATACCATGACAAATGCTTTGGATATGTCCAAGGATATTGCAGATACAACACTGTTGTTTTTTCTGTGTTGGTTAACCATATTAGTAAAAGAGAGGAGAGCAGTTGTTGTGCTATGGTGTTGCCGGAAGCCATGTTGTGTGGAGGAGAGGGGATTGTGTGAGTTCAGGAAGTGCATAACTTGGGAGTGAATACATGTCTCAAGTACTTTGGATAAGGGGGAGAGGATGGCTATGGGAAGGTAGTTGGAAAAATAGTACATAACTGAGGTATATAGGTTTCCTGTATGGAGCGGTTGATAAGGATGGAAACAGGGTAAGATAAGGATTCGGCAGCTATTTGTAAGAAGTTGGCAGGTAAGCTGTCAGCAGGAAGGGTGGTAGGTTTAAGTTTTTGGAGTAGTTTTTTAATTGTAGAGGTAGGGACGTGTGAGAGAGTAAAGGACGGGATATTATCAGGGTGATTGACTGGGATGTATGAATGGTTATTTTTGGATAGTTGGGAGGATAAAGATAGGATGGATTCTGTGAAGTGTTGGTTAAATTGGGAGGCTATGTCTTTAGTATTATTGGTGGAGCTGGGAGTGAGAGTGGTAGTTTTGCCTGGTTTTAGTAGGGAGTTGATGGCATTCTAGAACTTTTGAGGATGTTTTGCGTGTTTGTTTTGGGCACTAAGGAAATAGTTTTGTTTATCGAGTCTGGTTTGTTTCTTGGCTTGATTACTTAGTTTATGGTAGTTTTGTTTGGATAAGCTAGTGTTATCCCTCTTCCAGGTTTTCCAAGACTTATCTTGAGGTTTTAGTAGGGCTCTTGTATCCCTAATTAGCCATGGTGAATAGTTTGCTTTGACTCTAATTTTTCTAATGGGTGCGACTATATTAAGGACATTAGTGAGAGTACTGTTAAATTAGTCGACGGCTTGGTCTAAACCTAGTGTTAGTAGTGGGTCCCATTTACATATATCTTTGTGTGCAATCAGGGCTAGGTCACCGAAGGCTACCTAGGTATTTATGTTTCTGTTTTATTCATTTTATATTGTTGTTCCTTAATATATTTATTTATCAGTTTTACTGATATCATTCATTATTTTCTATTTAATTTTCAAAACATTTCATTTCTGTATGTTAGGGTTTATATTATATTTGGAGCTTAGTCACTTTAAATTATGCATGGCTTCTCTCTGTGAAATGTATTTAATCAGGGTTAGAAGTATTTTCAGCAGAACACACTTTTGCTAACACCAAAACAACTGTGCTAGCATTTCTTTTTTTTTTTTTCAAAAGCATGGAACTCAGTAGTGGCTTATTTGATATTTTTCTTTTGGAAATTGATTTAACAAGTATTGTTTTTACACTGAACTAGGTTCTATAGAACTTCATATAGCCATCTGTGTCCTCTGGAGAGACAGCTGTTCTACATTGGTTAAAGGTTTTTGTTTTTTCATGTACCCGAATGCCATAGGTGATTTTTATTATTTGATACTTAATGCCAACAAAGGTTTTAAGACTGTGATATAAAAATGAATATCTTTACCTACTGTTATTTGTTGGACATTTTGAGGAAAAGGAGTTGTTTCTAAGAGGTTCTGCTATCAGGAAAATGTAAATGATATAGTTCTTTCCATGATATACACATTTTTTTTTAATTGACACCTCCCCATGCCTACCAACCATCTGGTCAGTTTCTACTACTTCAACAATTTGCTTCTTAACTGGGCAAGAGTCAGTCATAGTGTTCCTGGTAAACAGGTGGCCATCAGAACATTTTCAGATGTATGCTTACAGCCACCAGCAACCCTTATCAGCTACTATATTCTCCCTCTTTCTCCAGATCCCTGTAGATGCTAATGGGTGTGGCATGCAACAAACCCTAGTGAGGACATGACATCTGTGACACAAGGGAAACACTGCCAGCCCAGCTATCTGGAAGTTTGTAAATAATTCTTGTCATCTGTGAATATTAATATGATTTCTACAGAAGTATATGTTAAACAGGGTTTGTACAGTAATGAGCGTCAAGAATGTAACCACAGCATACCCTGCTAGAACATAGAGGATTAACTTGAAAAACTTAACAACAGTTGAAGTTAATTTACTTTATAGCTGGGCCATAAGCAAAATATGTTATCTCTCAGTTTCAATGCAGAAGCAGACACAATGTCTAGAGCTAGCAGTTTTTTGTAATGTCTTGAAAGGGAAGTAATTACTAGGTTTAAGATGCAGAAGTGTTTTATTGCTTTATGACTTTCTAGCAGCTGCACAGACGTGACCAAACATTTGAAGGCTATGTATTTTTAACACCGATATGTTAAATGCTGGAAACTGGGGGTTTAGCCTGGGAACTGAAGGCATGTGACAAAAAGTGATGTCATCGAATTTAACCCAGCAGTAATATTTGATATTAATTTAAGAACTCTCTCAGAGAGAGACTGTGCATTTTTGTATTTTGCCTTGGACGTAGCAAGAACATCCACCCAACATCGCCATCTGCACTTGCCTTGCTAATAGTAACTAGGGTGCACTCATTTATTTTAGATATAGTTAGGAATATAGTAAAGATTAGTTTAAATGTTTTCTGTATTATTTGAGACTGCCTTGTAATGTTGTTTTAACATATTTCCTGTGATTTTAAACTCTGAAGTAACTCTGTTTAACTGTGTTTATTTTCTGAGTATCATCTTTTTTTTATTATTTATTATTAAATGTACTTAAGCCTATCTTTGTGGCTGATATTTGTGAGACATATTTAAACTCTGAGAGTACTTGCATATGTATTTGTTGACACTGTACAGGCCACTCCTAAATATGCTTACAAGTCTTGATCAAAACTACCATTTGAATTTATAGTAAAATTACACAGTAGGATTGGACACCCTTTGTAAGGGCCTTATAGTAGCTGATTAGGGTGGCTGGTGGCAGCTGGAACTACTGTATAGTTTGGGAAAAAGGGGGTATTGCTAATAAACCTGTGCCAGCCTTCCTCAGGTGTGTGTGTGTGTGTGTGTGTGTGTGTGTGTGTGTGTGTAAAATGCCCCAGTTAGGAATGGCAGGTTGATTAACTCATTCGGCCTCAAACCTTGTACCTTCAATACAGGAGCCTAGAACCTGAATCCTCTACACCAACTGCCAAACTCCAATCAACAAGTGAATCTCAAGGTCTATTGCGCTTCTGTGCATTTTCAAAGAATGTTGACTTTCTGTGCATTTTTAAGGAATGTTGAGTTTTAAGGAAAGAGATGTTTACTGTTGCTCATGCTAAGTCTGTTTTGAATCTGCTGTCTTGTTTAGCAAATGGCCATCATCAGTGTATCTGCTATAAATTTTAAAAGCAGTGTTAGTAGCTCAAAAAGTAGCATACTTGCCTTTGATGCAGAAGGCTGTGTGTTCTACTACCAAACCATGTACTGTACATGGAGTCCTGACACTGCAGTGCTCTCTTTAAATGGGGATAGGGGTGCTGTACTACTGAGATGGTCCTGCTTTATATAAGATGCCTACTAACTATGAACCTGTTGCTGGTTTGACAGCCATTTCCAACTGCAATATTTCCAGCTTTCCATTTCTTTTTTTTTAAATGTAACATTGACAATTTATTCTTCAAGTGGAACAGGCACTGAATTTGTATATGAAACACTAAAATGTAAAGTTGTTTGATAGCAGCAACTACTTCATTAGTTACAGACCTCTCTACTGTGGAATAATACAGATGACTTTTACTTTTGACAAGATTCTGTATATTGACTGATATCGGTGGATCAATATGACAGAAGTCTGAGTGGTATTTTGTGGTTGGAATGTTCTGTAATGGGTAGTTTTGTTATTATTTGTCCATATTTTTGTTTCATTGCTTACAGGAAAATATTCAAATCTACACATTTAAAACACACTCTAACATGTGGTGCTGTATTATACAAGGAATATAGTTAAATCAATCAGGATGGTGCATCAAAGAACACACACATGTATGCACGGTCCTAAAAATGTGTGTGAGGGGATTATGGTTTGAATATAGCCCAAAGGTAAACTTAATCCACCACTGGGCAGATGAATTTCCTTTGAATGTGGGTTTAAATTTCATAGGTTCATAGTTTAGTACTAGGTTAACTGCCCTTCTGGGCCATTTTAAGCCTAGCCAATTACCCCATGTGAGAATCAAACCCTGTGCCTTGTGTCTGTAAGGTAAATACTTTAACCATTATCATTTCAATGAATGTGAGTTTCAAAGCTAAATAAGCTTACTGTTCATGCCAATTCTGTTTTCATTGTGAGACTGTATGGTTTTGTTTAGCAAATGGCTGTCAGTGTTTGTGCTATAAAATTTTGAAATAAAAATGTTAAATAGCTATAATCATTGTACAAGAAAAGAACAAAATAGTATTATTACTGACATATTTGAACAGTGTTTATGGCAACTGAGAAGAAATAGCCAAGTAATGGGACATTGGAATGGCTTGGGGTGCTGATCCATTACCCTGCCTAGGGCCCCATTTGACCATAATCCAGCTGTGACACACACCCACACATGCACACATATATGTGCTCTCATATACACATACAAACACACAAACACATGTACAAAACTTACATACACACAAACGTGCATATACCATACACACATATATGCATGAGAACACAAACATGCACACACTCAAACACAAACACATATTACAGAAAGACATTGTTGTGTGCACACATGCACACACACTCAACACGCACACATGCACACACACACACACACACACACACACACACACACACACACACACACACACACACACACACTCACACACAAAGAGACACACACACACACACACACACACACTATACCTCTCAATCTCAAAGTGCAAGAAAACCAGACAAAAACTGAAAATAATGAAAGGCAAAGTTACAGAATCAGGAACAGGTTTTAATTAGCTTTTAGAAATTTGCCTGAAGGACTAATTAATCAGCATCACTTTCCCCAGTGGTTAGCTAATGAGCTACAATCTTTAAGTAATAAAATCTAAACATTTCCAGATAAATAACTCAGATTTTACAGACCTTTGTCCAGTTGAATGGAAAAATGCATCTAGCTTGATTGAATTGTAATTATA
>NC_056727.1:386802302-386854802 GCF_019279795.1 Protopterus annectens | reverse complement strand
ACATATAGTGAGTTAGAATCCGTACATACTGTAGTAGGTGTACAAACAGGATAACACAATGGACCACCAGCTAATCATCTCTCTTTGTGTATATTTCTGTCTGCATGCCAAGCAAAACTCCATCCTTATCAACAAAGTAATATTTCAAATTCAGCAAGTACTGCACTGAGCAGCCCAATATCTCAAAACATACTGCAGTACAATGTTTTGGAAGATAAAATCTTATCTTTATTATTAGCTGAGTGAGGTAGGAAGAGAGCTAGCTGTGTGCTTGACTAAGGACAGTTTGACATATTAATGAGGCGTTACTGCAGCAAACAATGGGACAAGGATTAGCTGGCAAAGTTAGAAATGTCACTGTGTTCACAGCACAGAAAGGCCAGTAATGGCATATACCTTGTGGAATACTACCATCAGCATATTTTGATTTGAAAAGGGTGTATTATGGAATTAGACTAATATTTGCTGTGAACTGTACTGCTTTATAAAATTATATATCTATAGCTATATGTATATTTATATTTATATAGCTATATCTGTCTATATATAGACAAATATATAGACAGATGGATATACATATATAGATAGATATACTAGACTTGTATATAAAAACAGAATTTTGATGAATGAAGTGTAGCTATTAGGTTGTTTCGAAGGTATACATTGATTAGCTTTTTCAGGTTTTCCTTATCTAAGTATTATTTCAGGGCAAAACTGCATCTTCATTTAGTGAAGTTTTGCTCATATCAATAAAATATACAAGACACATCTTACAATTCTTGTATACTGCTTGAAACTTGTACACTTTTTCTAAATGGGAAATTATTTTTTTCTAGGCCCCCTAGCAAGTGATTCTCCAGGCTGACTGGGTTTCCTTCTGTGCGGAGTCTACATGTCCTCCCTGCGTTGCCATAGATTTTCTCTGGGTGCTCTGTTTTCCTCCTATATTCCAAAGACATGCAGTAGGTAGACTGGATACACTTAACTAGCCATAGGTGTGTGTGTGTGTGTGTGTGTGTGTGTGTGTGTGTGTGTGTGTGTGTGTGTGTGTCTGTGGTATGGAAGAGTAACAGTGGCATAGCACCCAGCCTTGTGAACACTGGCTCTAGGTGACTGTCACTGCGGAAGTGACACCTCAAACCCATGTGCAGTAATGGGAAATAGGGTATATGGATGGATGAATTAAATGACCAAATACACGTAAAATACCTTTTCATAAATGTGGAATAAAACACAGTAGAAACTGAAGTGCAAATTTAGAAAATCACAGCTTTATAAGGTATAACTTTCTTTTTAAACATTTGTTGATGAGGAAAGTCCAACTAGGGCAGAGCCTATTTTCAGCAGAGGCCCAGGGAGAAAAACATGTCCTCTAACTATGGGAGGAAGTCAGAGCACCTGCAGGAAACACGCATGAACACAGGGAGGATATGCAGACTCTGCACACAGAGCACCCCAGCCAAGAATCAAAGCAGAAAACCTCTTACTATGAGGCAGCAACATTAACCACTGTACCACAGTGCCACCCTAGCATTTGAACATCATTTTACCATTTGCATTCATGAATAATTATCTTTTCCAGTTATAAAATGCAAAACGTTGCTTCTTTGTCATGCAAACTTTTTGGTCCTAGGTGAATAGCTGAGTAACTGTCCTAAAGGGCTATTTTAAGCTAGGCAATAACTTCAGGTCAGAATCACACCCTGCACTCTGTGTCTATAAGGTGAAGACCTTAAACATTATGTCATGGCTCTGAAATGGGATTTCCCTACTGTGAGACACTGAGACCTGATCTTAATAGCACTTAAAGATGTTTAGCAAAAACTTGTTAAGGCACCTAAGTGCTGTTAAGATCAATTCCTGTGCTATGGAGTAACAGTGGGCAGTGCGAGATGGAAAGAACAATGGCAGAAAGAGTTCTAAAAATTGTTTTATGCTTTGCTGTGCCACACTTATAAACAAAGGTATGGGAGAATACATTTCTAACAGGTATTAAAACTATTTGTCTGTGTCCCCTTCAATAAACACACATCACACCAAATGACATTTGACAACCTTTGTTAAATTTCATAACATAGCTTTGTTCACCCAATTCATTAATTACAACTATTCATAATATAATTGGTTCCAAACACAGCATAACATCCTTATAATGTTAATCAGGGCAATGTACCTACTCACCCTGCCCCACTAAGCAGCATCCATACCTCTGCTCACTTACTTTACTTAAGAAGCAGCGTTCTTGTAATGTTAATCAGGGCAGCGTACCTACTCACCCTGCCCAACAAGCAGGGTCCATACCTCTGCTCGCTTACTTTACTTATGAAGTACCATCCTTGTAATGTTAATCAGGGTAGTGTACCTACTCACCCTGCCCAACAAGCAGGGTCCATACCTCTGCTCGCTTACTTTACTTATGAAGCACCATCATTATAATGTTAATCAGGGCAGCGTACCTAATCACCCTGCCCAACAAGCAGGGTCCATACCTCTGCTCGCTTACTTTACTTATAAAGCAGCATCCCAACTCACTTCATACACCATCCATTGAATTACCTTCCACCAAATAAGCAGCATCCTTACCTCAGCTTGCTTATCTGTTCAGCAAGATTCCTCTAACTACTCATTTTCCTTTCCCCAGATCCTTGAAATGAATACCCATCACCAGAGGGGGAACAGAAGAGGGCAAGCCTATCCCTCTTCTCTGCCTACCCCACTGATAAATAACCCTAATCCCTCCAACCAACCAATGAAAAAAAGGGAAGGAGTGTAGCTAGCAAGTTCATGCCAAAATGTGCTTGCTTAACTCAGTTACACTAGACTAAACCTCTTAAGCCCCTCCCCATCCTTATCTCATTTCCTCCCAACCATCCCTGCCTCCACTTAACCCTTTCACATCCCAACCCACTTAACTCCACCGAATATCTACCTAACCCCCCCGCCCATGAAGATGTCCTGGGACAACTTGGATTGTTGCCAAACTTCATTAACCCAACACAAGAGTTCTTGTACTTCATTTCTGCCTGCAGTCTGTCTGCCTGTTTGGCTGCTTCACAACACTAAGTGCTTTACTGCCCTTCAAAAGCTCTGTAAGCTGGTAGAAGTCTTCATACTCCTACAATTTTCCTGTTCTTGGTAGTACATGGAGCAGATAAAGCTCCAGGCATGACAAAGAATTACGAATGGATGTCTAATCATATTCAGATTTATATGTTCTCAGCATGAATGCCAGTGTCCACCTCCACAGCTTCAGTTGTAAAGTGAATTTCTTAATATTCATGTTGAGAACACATAATAAGCTACTTAGGACCAGACACCTAGTCATTATCATTTACATCTATGCCAGCAGATAGTGAGAATAACATACATATTTTTGTTTTTCTTTCCACTGTTTTAGAGAAGTATGATAAGGGTTGCCACCAGATGTCCAAAGGGGGACATGTGATATGGCCAACCATATGACATCATAATGGGGGGGAGCAACCAGAAATGTGACATCACAGGGAGTGTGCCCAGATCAAGTTTGTAAAAACTCTAGAGAAAGTAATTGAATTAAGCTGGAAGAGAAAACGGTCAGAATCTAGATGCATCTTACAGTACTTTTTTTCCAACCATTTAACCCACATATGTAATATAGTCCTCACAACAGGCACCAATAGAAAAAGATCTTCCAGCATACATATTATAATACAAAAACTGAAAGCTTATATGTTATTGAAAACAAAAACCTAGAATTATTCTACACCCTTATTACTGATATCACATATCAATGAAATTGCTCTGTATACTTGGGAAGGAGAAGTTGAGGAGGCAACACATCTTTTGCAATAGACAGTTAAAAGGTCACGAAAGGGTGGTGGTGTTCACACAGCCATTCACTGTTCATTGATTCTCAGAAAAAGAAATGCTCCTCTCTTAGCAAATAGTCACATCATATGCCTTTCAACTGTCTCTGATTTTCAGAGATGTCCCTGAATTTGGATCATTTTTTCCACCTCTCCCACAATTAAGGTGGACTCCCAAATTCAGACAGTACCCCAAACTGACGATTCATCAAAACTATCCAATACTCAAGTAGTGACACATGAATGAAAGAAGGAGATCACTTTATTTGCATTTATTTATTTAGCTTTGGGTTTTGGGTAGAACACTGATCTAAATGCACAATTTCAAGTTTAGCCAAGGATTACAAACCAAAATAATTAAAACTATGAAAATTGCAGATTGATGAGACACACACATATAAAATGTGAACAGATAAGAAATTTACCATACAGAAAGAAAAACAAAGGTAAATGAAAAAGTTCACAAAAAGGATTTCAGAATTTTCATCACAGGACTAATTCAAAACTCCATACATATGATAGAGTCTTGCAGAGAAAAAGAACTGAAATTAGCCGTTTGTTTTGTTTGCCAGCTGTTCTGTTTTTTCGGTTGTGAGCTCCCAAACCATGCGGGGTTAATTAGAACAGTACATTATAATTTGCAGGTTAAAGCTTCTTTACTATGACACTGACTGTGCCTTTCATCTGTTCTCATGGTTAGCACTGTACTGATACAGCACTATGCTGGCCCTGCTTCTATTATGCCTGAGCCAAATCAATGGGCTTGGCATCTGATCTCAATTAGTACAGATGCTTTAGTTTGCCCTTGAAAGATTGCCTTTGTGTTTTATGGGCTGCTTTCTTGGTTTTAAATAACTGGTAGAGAGGATGCTTTGTGACATCACACATTGAAATCTTAGCATCCTTCAGCTGACTGCCAAGTAAAAGCAAAGGCAGTATTTTGCAGATTTTACTGAATATTAACCAGCCGCACACACATTCAGTCACACATGCTGCCTCAGCACATCAATACAGGTTGTGGATACTCTGTTCTGAAAATCAAAAATGTCAAAGATTAATTCAGGGAATCAGAAACTGTGTATCATCTAGCAAAACCCAAAATTGAATGAGATGTCTAAATGAGCTAGCCTAATTTTTTCCTCTGAGCAAAGGCACACTGTATATTGTACATATTATTTCAGAATAGTTAGCATCTAATATGCAAAAACATACATGAATGTTCTAAGCACTGAAGCATGGTCTAATACACAATTCATTTTACAGCAAAGCTCAAGCATTGCAGAAGTGAGAGCTGCCAAGTCTTTCCAAAAACATTTAGTGAATATCATTTCCAAGTATTTTAGCTGAAGCATGCAACATGCATGACTTAAGAATCAATTGAGAGGGTATTTTTGCAGTGCTGGGCTACTTTACGGAGTTCCACCATCCTACAACTAGCAGCATGTCAGTGAAGTAACACTCCTTCTCTCACCTTGACAGAATCAGCAAAATGTCAGCCACACCTCTGGTGCCATGTGTATGAATGGTAAAACATCAAGCAATAGCAAACTCTTACAATAATTTATTTACTTTTATTTACACTTTGTTCGCCAGGTTACTCTCACTAGGCCGACTCAAAGTGGAATGCATACTACACACAAATAGAAACACAGAATACCACAAAATAATTAAAATAACCAACAGCAGCCCAGTACAGAGAATGTAGTTTATTCCACACACTTAAAACCAGTCCACAAATGAATACTATAAAAGATAAGCTTTTTCTGTCAGAATTTTACCAAACTTCATCAGATGAATTTAAAAATCATGTGACAGTGTTATATAGTAAACAGTCAATTTACAAATTTGACACTTAGAGAAATATTGCAACAGGTCCACTGCTCATCTGCTAACAAACGTCGCATAGAACTAGAGCATTAAAGCTATATGACTCTCCACATGCATACAAACTCATAAAAATAAGAATAAAAACAATAAAATAGAATTGTATAAGCACATTTTGTATACAGTCCAAAAATGAATAAATACATACATATATAACTTCCTAGTAAAATATTTGATAATGATTTATAAAAATAAAAATGAACTATAAAATGCATAAATATAATAAATATATATAATAATCCAATTATCTGTCATAAGATTTCACTTTAAGTAGGCTAATAATTGGAATGATATCATTTAAGCCAGACAGAGCTGTGGCATGAAGAAATATGCATTAGTAGTGTTTCTTCTACTGATTTCATATACATGCTAATATGTGAGCGCTACAGAATCCTGAAAGCCCAAAATCCTGAAGATTAAAATCCTGAGACCAAAATCCTGAAAGTTCAAAATACTTGTTGTGTCTTTCGGCTTTTCCCGGTTAGGGGTCGCCACAGCGGAACTCCAGTCCGCTAATGATTGGCAGTAGATTTTTACATGCCGAGTTGCCAGCCCTGATGCACAACCTTCAACGAAGGTATGCCCATTCATGCATATCTCCACAAAGAAGACGCTTTAGCTGAGAATCGAACAGGACAACGTCTTACTGTTAGGTGACAAGGCTACCGCAGCACCAGCACCGCAGTGAAAACTCAAAATCCAGAAAACACACAGGATACCAACACTTATTATATTTCAGCGCAAGTACATAGAGAAACATATTACTCTTCAACTATATGCAGGGGTGCAATCTCAGAGTTGATATATTTAAGTAGCAGGGGGTGTGTGCAGTGGGGCTTGCCCCCCCCCCGCTTATACTTGGAGAGCAGTAATATAGTTTGTGTTTTATTTGTTTCTGTATGTAGTTGTGCTGGAATATAGTAAGCGTTGGTATCCTGTGTGTTTTCAGTATTTTGAACTTTCAGGATTTTGGTCTCACGATTTTGGTGTTCAGGATTTTGGGCTTTCAGGATTCTGTAGCACTCCTGCTAATATATATGTTGGCTCAATTTACACTCAGTTTTGCCACTGTAGAATGTGGGGTATTATACACATTTGGCAATATAAACAGCCTGAGTATAACAAAAAATATCACCCAGGAATAGTAATAGTTTTATTGTCTACCTGAACGTACTCCCCAAAGTATATATATTGACATTGATGACATGCCCCCCACTTAAACATCATGACTGTAGTTTTTTGCCTAAATTTTATGTATGGATGGTCATAGAAATGGCACTCAAGCATCCAATAGTGAATCTATTCCTCCTGGAAATCAACAGTATTTCTCCAGGTCAGTATCACATGGCCAATGGAATTATAATTCTAATTTCATGAATTTAGATCATTGATTTCAGCGAGAGGTAGCATTCACTAGTAGTACTGATGCCAAAACACCCTCTGTTGAGCTTTCTTTGAAAGAATTCCAAGAGAAACTTACATGCTACCAGAAACTCCACCATGAAAATGTTTACTTTACAGAGTACATTAAATTACAGCAAGTTCTGAAAGGTCTATGATGTTGGAAATACCCTATGGGACTAGTCCAGCACTCTCTATTACATGAAAAACTTTTAGCCATGTACAATAGACATGGCTGTGAACTTATGGAGGTGCTAATAAAATACAATATTAAGGAAATGGATGGGCTATATTCCAAAATTAAATAACTAGACAACACCGTACTAAAGATATTTCATTTCAACAATATAAATTACAATAAGGCAATATTTTTTCAGATATTGAAAAAAATGTGTGCAGTAATACAGCAAAGAAAACAGAAAATTATGGAGAGATTTGTTCGATTATTCTCAAGGAAAAGCATGCCCCAGCCCCCCAAAAAAGCAGAAAAGAAAAGATACACATTATAACCAGCAATATTATTTAAACAATGATGAAGTATGGGATTCTACAGAGAACAACTTTTATGATGATGATCCCCCTTTAGATTCACCCTTGCCTCGCAGATCGGAGAGGATTCTAAACAAGAGGCTGAACAGCCACAATCCATATACTATCCCACCTCAGACTTCCAGGCAACCACAGAGGAAGGAGTACAACAGCAACAAGAGATGAGGATAGAAGCAGTAAACTTACAACAGGACGATATTACCAATGAGGTAATATTTAATAGTGCTTGTGACTTTAAAGTATACATTTTCAGCAGTTATACCTGTGACCAAACAGATTTGTTTAGCAAAGGATACACCCTTGTCCCTGGTAAATGGGTAGATATTAGTAGGGTTATAAGCGAGTTAAAATTATTTACTCAAAAATTAAATTTAAAGCAGATCTTTGGCAATCATAATCTGGACCAAGATCTTATTAACAGCAATGTTAGAGTGCCTAGTATCTTTAATCTTGAATTGCATCCCACTTTCAATGTTTTTGAGATGGTATGCAAAATGGATATTAGGCATACACTTTTCTAATGCCCTAATCAATACACATACAACTTGAATCAAGATCTATGCAAATTGATAAATGACCTTAGAGAAACAGAACAACTGAAGTTCATGCAACCAGATAAAGGTGGGGGGTTTATTGTGATGGACCAATATGATTATGTACAGTTATTATAGCAAGATACTTATGTCGAGGCCTCTATCAACGAGATTAATATATCATACAGGAACACTGACTACTATCTACAAGATATGTTGACAGAAGGCCAGATTACTCAAGCTGAATTTAATTATATGTTTGTTGAACATCCAAAAATCTCCACCATATTCGGAGTCACTAAGATCCACAAAGACTTGCATGATCCACCTTTACATACTATTGTGGATTCTGGGGATTCCAAAGCTAGTTTTATAACCTGGTTTATTGAACAACAATTAAAAGATCAGGTGGCAAATATTTCTAATTTATGCTGGGATTCCTGGGAATTCCTAACAAAATAATCAACTTGAAGCATTTTCCGATGGGGAATTTGTTACTACTGATGTTAAGGAACTGTTAGCTGTATACCACACAATACCAGTTTTCTACTGTTTTCTGAGTTTTTAACTGACCATCTGCACATAAGGCAAGATAAAACAAATACTTTAAGTCATCTAATGGAGCTTGTACTAGACAATAATTATATCTTCTTTGAAGGACATTATTTTAAACAACTCAGGGGGGTAGCAATGGGGACAGATTGTGGCCCCCTTTATGCCAACATTATTATGGTATCTTGTGAGCGTCGGTTCTTGTTTTGAAGTCCCCACTTTGTAGCTATCCGCATGTATGTATGTATGTTCATTTCTTGGAATGCATTTTTATTGGGTAGGCTGGACATGTAGATGATATCCAGTCTTTTATTGATTACATTAATGTGACTACTACTTTTATTAAATTTACTCACTCTGTAGTATATAACTCAATACCTTATTTGGATATTTTATTGATGAAAGATCATGCCCAAAATATATTGAAAGCCCACATTTATAGAAAATGTACGTACTCTAACAGCTTTTTGCATTTCAGTAGCAACCACCCTTTTTATACACAATGTGCAGTTTTTAAAGGGCAGATGGCTAGGGCTGCCAGGATGGTTACATTATTTGATGATTTTGTGAGAGAATGTAACTTACTGAGTGAGATGCTTGTTAACAGAGGCTTTCCCTTGAAGCTGATTATAGCTATTCAAAAAGAAGTGATGTATAAAAGGCAAATGGGCATTTACATTCATTTATTAAATCCAACTGGTCCCCTGGTGAAGCTTTTTCTTTTATTATGACTTGTTGTCTGGACAGTGGTGACATTTCTGCAATCATTGAAAAAAATTGCACTTGATCACCAGTGATAAAGATATATTTGAACAGCTGGGGGCTCACCCTAAAACTGTATACAAAACAGGTTGTAATTTTAAAAATGTTATGACCATATGGGTAAATTTATGCAAAAACTATAGGCAGGATGGCTATGTGCAGGGCATGTCGTCAATGTCAATATATATATATATATATATATATATATATATATATATATATATATATATATATATATATATATATATATATATTGTGTGCGTGTGTGTGTGTGTGTGTGTGTGTGTGTGTGTGTGTGTGTGTGTGTGTGTGTGTGTGTGTGTGTGTGTGTGTGTGTGTGTGTGTGTATATTTATATATATATATATATATATATATATATATATTTTTTTTTTTTTTTTTTTTAAATATATACTGTGTGAAGTGCATCCAGGTAGGCAATAACAGCATTACTGTTCCTGGTCAATTTTTTTTGTTATACTCAGGGTATTGTTTATATTCCCAAATGTATAAAATGCCCCCCCATTCTATGTTGTCAAAACTCAGCATAAATTGAGCCAACATGTATATGAACATGTATATGAAATCAGTAGAAGAAAAACTACTAATAAATTATATAAACATATAACTCGTCACCCTGAACATGAATTTAAATTTGCAATTTTGGAGTAAGTTTTGAAGAGCCTGAGAGGGGGACCCTGGAAAATCATTTTGGAACAATGAGAGTTATGGTGGCAGATATTTCTTCATTCCACAGCTCTGCCTGGCTTAAATGATATAATTTCAATTATTAGTCTACTTAGAGTGAAATCTTATGATTGATAATTGGATTATTACATATATTTATTATATTTATGGATTTTATATTTCATTTTTATTTTTATAAATCATTAGCAAATATTTTACTAGGAAGTTATATATGTATGTAGTCTTTTGGGTCTATATCAGGACATTGAAGAATTAAAACTTTGAATGTTCTGATATCGAACACTATTCAGCGAACACTAAGAATAGCAAAGCTGCAGAACAGCAAATTCTTTCCTCGGGAAAGAATTCGGTTGGACGTTTCTGTGGCTTCGCTATTCTTAGCAGTGTGGTGTAAAGTTATGGGCTGGGTTGAGGTAAGTGTGCAATTGTTTGTACGTTAGGGTTAGGGGTGGGTTAAGTGAGTTAGGGCATGGGTGAGGCATGTGTGCGATAGTGACAGACTTTAGGGTTGGGGCGGTTTAAGTGAGTTAGGGTTAGGGCACGGGTTAGGTGAGTGTAAGATAGTGACAGACCTTAGGGTTAGGGTTTGGGTTAAGGTAAGTGGGTAGATAGTGTATGTTTAGTTTAGTGTAGTGTTAGATGTCAGAATTTAAGTGTATGTGTGTGGTTGCTGTTTGTTTTATTTGCTTGTGAAGTGTGTATGTGTTTTGGAGCAGCAAATTTTTTCCATGGGAAAAAATTTGCTTTTCTGAATGTTCGATATTTTCATGTTTAGATGTTTTGGGGCCCATGAAATAGCGTTCACTATTTTCATCTTTTGATAACGTGATATAAATGCATTATTTTTGGGTTGTGTACAAAATGGCATATACAATTCTATTTTATTGCTTTCATTATTATTTTATGAGTTCATATGCACATGGATAGTTATATAGTTTAATACTCTAGTTCTATGGGATGTTTGTTAGCAGATGAGCAGTGGACCTGTTATAAGTGTCATATTTGTCATGTTACTATTTACTATATAAAACTGTCACATGATTTCTAAAGTCATCTGATGAAGTCTGGTAAAATTCTGAATGAAAAGAGCATATCTTTTATAGGATTCATTTGTGGACTGGTTTTAAGTGTGTGGAATAAACTATATCCCCCAAACCAGGCTGCTGTCGGTTATTTTAACCATGGCTCCAGGAAGTTCCCTTCTATTTTTTTTCTTATGCTAATGATTAAAATTTTTGTTAAAGACCCAAACAGTTGAAAAATTTTAATGAAGTGTGAATAAGAGTAAAAGTGACATGTATATTTGTAAAATGTGTACATAAAATAAAATAAAGCCCTTACATTTTTTTAAAAAGTGCCATGGGATCTTTCACATCCACCTAAGCTACCACCAGCTCAGACAAGTGAGGCCTTGTTTTAACATCTCATCCACATGATGACACATCCAGGAATGCCGCACCCCTTTATGCAGTGTTAGTATTGGAAAATCAATGCAACTGCCTAGTATAGGTATTGAGTCCATGACCCTTAGCGATTTATTGTTCATGGTTCTCAATCTCCACCTTCAGCCCTACCACAGAATCTATGCCAACTACCCACAGCAAAATAAAACTTAACTGGCAAAGAGACAGGTATCCTCCTTTAAAAAGTACTGCATCTCTCACCATGTGGGAAAAACAGCCACGAACAGAGAAACAATTGTGAAAATCACTGCAAAAGCAAAAGAATGCAATGTGTGATGGATATGTGAAAGGAAAGGGTCTGTACTGCAGCAAAATAGAATCCCAAATGCAAAACAAAATGTATTAGCAATTAACGATTGGCCACAGAGCACAGACATCACCATTCCAATAATATGTTTAGCCGATGGATGACACTAACTAGGAATGTTTGTACTGAAGCATTTACAATTCCATAAATTACTGCAGCTCTTTCTTTGAATCAGAAATACCGCAAGTCCAGTAGACACCCCCTTTCTACCTTGGAGTACCACAGTCTGTGACACAGATTAGGAAAAATGCTTCTAAACTTAATATCATACTCAAGGCTATTCCACGTCATAGGACATGCACCTTTAAATCAGGAACTTCTGTATAAAATGGAACAGGTGGCAAGCCCACGCGTGTAAGTTAGTGTTTACAAGGAGTTTACTGAATATGACAGATAAGGGATACAAAGACCAGTAGGTCTTGGGACTCAGTTTAAAATCCAAATCAGTACATTCCCGTTATGGGTTTGCATCTTAATTTTCCTTTCTATGACACTTGTTTGAATATTCTACAACTCTGAACAAGAATCCATTTTAAAACTGAGTCACATTCCTGACATTTAGCTACTTTTAAACAGCTTCTTAGACTTCTAGAAAAAATGTTGATAAATTATTAAATATACAAGTCAACAGATTTATGTTTCATACTTTTCATTGCAAGATCTGTCAGAAATGATTATGAACTTCAAGTCTATAAGACAATATCATTATTCTTAAAAAAACATAGGAACGGTATGATTTGTGGTGAGCAAGCCTTACAAATAAAAACCCAGTTCAAAACCTCCAATCATCTATGCAATTAAATAAAGTTTAACAAATCACTTTAATTACCCAAAAATCTGGAAATTGACATTAAGAACCCATCAAATCATCATGTGATGTTGCACTAAATGCAGGAAGACCAGTTATAGCTATGTTACATTGCTTTGAAGTGTCAGCATTTCAATGTAGTTTTGCTCTTCAGGTCTTGTTATTTCTTATCATACCTTCACACTTAGTGTTAACTTTTCACATCTGTCACAAGATATTGTGGGAGATACAAAGTTTCACACACAGAAAGAAAAAAGTTATGATGTTAAATGTAAACAAAGAACCAATAATTTTGTCTCCGTGGCAAATATATTCTGGATCTATTACATGCAAGATTATCAGCGTTCATCTTGTAGGCAGATACCTTCAGGAACATTCTAGGGATGAAAAGGGGCATAGCAGCCAATGAAAACTTGCCGATTCCAGGAGGATGCTGTAGGTGCAAATCTGCTACAGGACTACTGTTTAGGGTAAGGCCCATACATGCAGCTCCTTACACTTGGGATTCAAGAGGCATTACCTTGCCAAAGTCATGCACAATGTTTTAGCTCAGAGCAGCAGGTGCATACCTGTACTGAAGGTCAGCACACTGGGTGTAAACAATTGTGAGACATTGGGAAGTGTAATAGCAAGCTTCACAAATCTCCTTATCTGCACATTATGACAGGCATGAACCCTTGCTCTTTCATCTCTCTCCCAGTGTTCCTGCACATCAAAGGTCAGCGGGAACAGATATCCCTTTAGTGGATGGGGGCAGGCAAAAAAATCTGGAAAACAGTGATTTCTCTTCAGCATCAAGATTCAATATGTGAATATAGTCACAATAACTTAAAAGGAAACTGAATTGCATTTAAATGCTTTGTATTTTTACATTGTTGAATCTTTATTTTCTTTTAGCACATATTTTCTCCACAAACTTGCATTGCATTTATCTTCTGGTCAAAGTGATAAAAAAAACTAATAAATAGCAAAAGTAGCATCATTACAATTTATGTTAACAGTTGGTAAAGACTGCAAATTGTTACAAAAGAAAACAAACGGCATGTGCAGTATATATGTACTTAGCAAACATTTAACAGTATATGACTCACACTTTTATGACTAGAATTTAAGCACTGTAGTAGTGAAATTAAACTGTAATCTCTAAATAATGCATAATACCTGCATTCACAGACACACAAAAACAGGTCACCATGACATTTCTTTAGAAAAGATATTCATTTTGTTTACAACTCCAGATCACATACTCTAAAAAAATGGCCTAGAGAGGAGAACTGCTACTGTACTAAAGAATTTTAGTGTTGCTTAATTGATAACCTTTTGAAATGTCAGAAACATGCTTTAGAAGTCCCATAGTACTGAGAGTGAATGCCTGGAAAAAATGGACTTGCATATATTAAGATTGTGACTGCCACTTCTCAGAATATTCCCTTTTCTTGGACTTGGCATGTATGTATGTATGTGTATGTGTATATATATATATATATATATATATATATATATATATATATATAAGTTTGGGGTCCCTTGCAAAAAAGACATTTGAGGCATTTGAAAGAGGACAGCGATGTCTGAGATTCTTCTCTTGGTTTTCAATCTTTTTTTTGGTGTCTCACCACTCACGTTATGAGTGCTGACATTTCAGTAGGAATCCTTTCTTAACTACCTTGGTGAACTTTCAAGCTTTGTTTGTGAAATCAAGTGAGTTTACATAGCAGCGCATTGATGATTTACCTTTACAGTCAGCACAATGACCATTTATGATTCCTTTCCATGATCTTTGTCTCAGACACTAAAACAACTGCAGAATTAATAACTAGATAGAATTTATATGAAAACAGGAAAAATGTTATGAGCAACACATCTGGAACAAAATGTAAATAATACTAATTATAACAGCAATAATAACATATTTTATCTTAATGAGATTAATATTAATCAACAAATTAAAATGGGAAGGTGCACTTTATAGGAGTGAGACCACCTGTTATCAAGCAGGCTGATATCAGAGCAGCACTAGAGACAGAAGTGAATTCAGCTATGGCGTTTTTAGTACTTTTCCATATTTTATACCACCTCAGACTCCTGCCTGACCAGGGATATCACATTCCTCAGACATAAACCAGTTCCCAGTGCCAGGATTAGGTTACAAGAGTCCACTCCACTCAGGTCTACAACATATCTGACATTGCACTCAACTCATAACATTCACATTGTATATAATGTACCATAAAATGGCTCTAGACTAGCATTTTAGACTGAACACGGATAGCTTACAAGGTGTACCAGCCACCAGGCACTTACAAGCAAGCATCACCATCAGGCCTTTTTCCTGGAGTGTAGCCTGTAATCCTAAAATGGGCAGGGCCTTATTAGATTGATTCTGGGGTATAATGATGGTCTTCCTGTGGACTTCTCTTTTTCTGTCCCTCTCACCTGATATAGTCACTGTAGTGTTGTGGTCTATGAGAAGCACAGGGTTCCAGACAGTAAAGCAAGACATTAACTTTCAGGATCACTGGGGCACCCAAGCTCATGTACAATAAGAGGGGAGGATAATGCAAACTAGCTTTGTTTGTATAACTTGAGCACTGATCTAGGCCATCTTTTTGGAGAAGGTTCCCCTGCACCCTAGCAGCAGGAGTGTGCAGTCAGAACATGTCTGATTGAAGACTGCTGGAGCAGGGCTCAGTTTTGAGCTTTTTTCTGGTTAATTGGGTAACTTGTTTAAATCAGTTGTTCATTTTCTATTGTTTTATATATATAAAAAATGGCATTCTATTCATCTGCTTTTACTGTATTTGTGTTTCTTCCTATTTTATTACTAGGGGCATTGACTATAACTCTGATCTGAGATATATAACAATAAGTATCTTTTTCTGTGCATTTAAAGAGTTTTTTTGATTGTATCTGCTTTATTTTCTGAAAAAAAAAAAAAAAAAGATATACTTGTTTCCCGCCTTTCTAAGCTAGTATAGTCCAGTTTTCAGGTTAAGTGCTGAATTCAGGGCTGTGTTACAAATCTCTGTGTTTGCCCATACCTTACTTGGATAGAAGGAAGTTTCTCTGTTCACCTGTGAAATAGGGGAGCTTTGAGCAGCCTATCTGTCCCTGGAGGAGTGGTTTCAGCCCAGAAATGAGTAGTTTACTGGCCATTTTGGGCTAATTTCTATCGCTTTCATTTCCCACGCCAGGCAGCTAGGCTATAACTATTCCTGGCTCCACAAAGTCTCCTCTTCAATTTTTCCCTTGGAACTAGACAAACTTTCAACTTACGCACGCAAGCCATTCATTTCTCAGCCCGGCACTTGCTCAGAACTCATAGCAAGCAGTTATAAACCCTAGCACTAGACCCTCCTATACTGTACAGAAGGACAAGGCTCTCTATTCAACCTTACCAGCCATTCAATAAAACAGTTCACTGAACCTATTCAGGCATGTCCAAAGGGTAGTTTCAGGTGTACTCTCCAGTCCAACTGGTGAATCTGGGCATTCTGAGGCAATGTTCCAACTGCCTCATGTACACAGACAACCCTCTCCTCCAACCATCATACACTAATACATGTGAGAGATGCAATTATACAGCCAAACTGGAGGCTAAGCTCTCTCAACCCAAGGCTGGATCAGACAGTCAAGAGGAGAAGGGAAATACTTGCATCACACCACCAGTCTCACATTGACCCATTAAACCAGCACCGGCAAAAAACACACATAAATACATGAAAACATACTCGAAGGCTCTAAATAAAAACCTGCTAAAGCAACAGAGACCTCCAAAGCAGACATCCAAGCAACCATCACCTCCCAACACAAATCATGAAACACATACTTCACAAAACCAGTGTGCCATGCAATCACAGCCCTTAAGGCAAAATAACATATCCAACATACTAGTAACTCTATAGTAAGGCACACGGACGTCCCAATCACTAGGCTAAATAAGGAGAAGGTTACTGTTAGCTGCCTGTCGGGTGCCTGTATCCGCCACATAACACAAGCACTCAGGTCACTCCAGAACAAGTACAAATACAACTCTGTCATTGCCCATGTTGGTGTGAATGACCTGAGCCATACCTCCCTGTACTACATGAAAAGAGACATGGAAGAGCTCTCTGATCTTGTAGCCCAGGCCGGTATGACCCTGACCCTGAGTAGCATCCTGCCCTCACAAAGAATGATACCACAGTATAAAGAAAAAATTATCAATTTCAACAATTGGCTAAGTTTCTGGTGTCATTCAAAGGGGATCCAGTGTCTGTCCGCCTGGGATGACATGCTCGACAAGCCACGCTGCTTCCCTAGAGACGGCTTGCACCTGTCACCCTTAGGCTTTCTAATACTGGCCAAGGCTCTTGCCACCCCCATAGTGCCTTTTTTTAGGCAAGGCTCAAAAGACAAACCCACTGCCATAAATAGCACAAGTAACAAAAACTGAGGGTAATGCTACTCAATGCCAGAAGTCTAAACCTCAAAATGCACGCACTCAAGGCACTCCTCAGTATAGACAAAATCAATATATGTGCAGTAACAGAAACCTGGTTTAAGGCTCCAGACAGCACCCCAGCACTACCAGGCTACAACGTATACCATACATTTCGGCCACAGAACCCAGTCCGAAATACAAAAGGCGGGGGCATATCCATATTCATCAAGGATACCCACAACTCCAGGTTAGTGCCACAATACGATGTTTCAGAGATCATCCACGTGCAACAATGAGCAAAACTGCAATTCAAATTGTAGCTTGCTACAGATCACCCACCATGTCCCAGGACCCCCATTCCGCATTTCTGGAAACACTGGGAAATATAAATGTCCTACCAAACAACCTAATATTGGGTGATTTCAATTACCCAAACATTAATTGGGAGAACTACTCAAGTACTAACTCCCTTGCCCAACATTTCCTAGAATTTATAAACTCAAACGTCCTGGATCACCAGAGGTAACAACATATTGGACCTGGTCATCACTAACATGGGTGACCAGTGCTCCACACTGGAGGTCAACCCCTTGCTGGTTAGATTTGACCATAAACAAATCACCTTGGATATCCACATTCCGCCTCCACCCCCGGACAAGGAAACCACCGTGAAAAACTTTTCAAAAGCAAACTTCACGTTACTTAAGACTGAGGTGTAAAGTTTCAAAGCCTCAATGCTAAAGGTTAACATTGTCTAAGCTGCAAAATCCTTTACTAATGCATTCTAAAGGCACCTACAAGAATGCATGGATCATGCTATCCCAAGCAACACCAAGACTCACTCCTCCAAGAAAAGGAAACCAGTCTGGTGGACTCCTGCCATAACAAGCTATACAATAGAAGGAGGAAACTAGTACAGAAAAGAGTAAAATCCCAAGAAGGGAAGACATCCCTGATCAGTTTCAGCAAGAAACTATGATCCCTCATAAAATCATCCAAGGTGAGTTTTGAAAGAAAAATTGCCAAGGACTCCAAAGATAACCACAAGGCATTCTTTAGCTATGTCAAGAATCTAAGTGGCAATGCTCATATCTGCTCAGAGTTAGTGTAGAATGGTACAAAATAAACTGAACTGACCGATATTGCCAAAATCCTAGCAGACAGTTTCAGCGCAAACTTCACCCCCCTCTCACCCCCAAAAGGGCCCATAACCATACCAAAAGAATGTAGAGCTCCTGAAATCACAGACACTCATGTTAAAACAGCCCTCTCCAAAGCCTAAAAGAGAGCATTAATGGGATCAGACGGTGTCCCAGGTTGCGTCCTACACGAGTCAACACTGGAACCTACCCAGTTTGGCTTTAAGGGCAGATCATGCCTCTTAAACCTGGTGGACTTTTTGAGACAGATACCAAGGCTATAGACGAGGGAAAGGTGGTACACACAGCCTACCTAGACCTCGCAAAGGCCTTTGACACCATTCCCCATTCTGGTATTATAGACAAGCTCACCAGCCTGAACATAAACCCCTACATCACAAGATGGGTTGCCAACTGGCTCATGGACAGAACCCACATAGTAAGAATTGCAGGAGCTAGGTCTGACTCTAAACTGGTTACAAGTGGCGTTCCCCACGGCTCAATCCTAGGACCCCTCCTGTTCGGCATATACTTCTCAGAGCTACAGGCAAGCACAGGAGGACTATGGCTGACCAAGTTCACAGACGACTGCAAACTAGGGGCTATAATTGACTCTCCGGCTGAAACAGACATTCTCCAAAAGGGTCTCACTGAGATGGATACCTGGTGTCAAAATCATGGCCTCAAGCTAAATGTCAAAAAGTGCATAGTGATCCCCTTTGGAAAAAACAAAATACCCACAAACTAACACAGAGGTGGTAGTCCCCTAAATACAGAAGATGTAATAAGGGATCTGGGGACCCAAGTAGATAGTATACTCTCCTTTGATAATCACATTGCCAAAGTGGTTAGAAAATCCTTCTACGTGACTCATCTTATCACAAAAGGGTTTGCATCCAGATCAAAAGAGTTCATTGTGCCCCTCTACTCATCGCTCATCAGAACCATCATAGAGTACAATGCCCCATTTGGGATGTATCTTACAAGACACCTGCAACAGCTGGAAAGACCACAGAAGTATCTCAACAAGAGGATCACTGGCCTCAAACAGATAACCTATGCAGCTCAACTGAAGAAACTCCTGCTGCACTTGGTTGCATACCGCCTACTCAGAGGTGATCTCTGCCTAACATACAAGGCCATGTCCAACCCAGAACTGATGGACATGCTCCACCTAAAGAAAAGCTTATCCCCTCGAGCCACACGCTCTAGGGATCTAAACTTCACCACAACAATAAATAGGACATGCTGGAGGGATAGATTCCTGTCACAGAGACCTGCCATGCTTTGGAAGAAGATTCCAATCTACATTAGGCAGAGCTTCTCGCTAACACTCTTCAAGAGAAACCTTGACAAGTGGATGGGAAACAGAAAGTTTACCCTGGGGATCACTTCAGTAGCTCTGCTGGACAGAGGCAAAGAGAACTAATCTAAGGGGGCGGCAAAAGCCAACACATTCTGGCTAGGCTTATAAATGCCTTCAGGCAGATAGCCTAGTATCTAATGAACCTATGAACAAAGAGATAAGCTCTTACTGTTGCTCGTACTTAAACCAAACAGCCATACAACAGACTTCATGAAGTAACTCAGTGAGTTAATTCACAGGTTGTCGCCTACTGACTCTGTAATGTTACTAGGAGACTTCGGTATTCACATGAGGAATCATAGAGAAACCTGAGAGGTAGCAACTGAGAAGAGTAGCCTCAAACATTTGGATACAAATGGTGAGCTTTTCTTGGGCTTCTTTTTTAGTCACAAATGCTCATAACTAACACCACTTTCAAACACAAGAATGCTTATAATTTCACCCGATGTAACAACACCATGCTCAAAATGTAAATGTTCAGTTGATGGTTGTGGTATCAGAGCTGTTAAGTGATCTGTACTTAGTGGTTTACTGAACTCACAGACAAAGCATCAGCTGGATACACCTGAGACTTTAAAATGAGCAATCTGGGTCTTTTGAGAATGTTTGGCAGATGAGTCTATGTAACAGAAGTATTACTACTGCTGTCACGATTCACAGAACGGGGTATAGTACAAGGTTCCCCTGACAACTGCTTGTGACCTGGTGCTAGTTGGGGAACCCCATCAGTTTTGCCACCCCCAGTATTCAACTAATGTCATCAATAAAGTTTTATTCTGAGAGTGACTGCGTGATGCACAATTATGGTCACCAAGTTCCATAATCGTTTGTCAATCCAGTAAATGAAATAAAAAAAAAAAAAAGGTGTTTGGTCCCCTTCATACTGTTCTCCCATAAATTATCACTATTGTTACTTGGCTGACCTGTAATCTCCACTGCAATCTGCACTCTACTGCTTGCATACTTTGACCTTTGGCCCTTTCCATACTGGGAGCAGGTAGTATTCAGCATAAATATCTATATCTACAGTATATATACGTATATATGTATATATATATATATATATATATATATATATATATATATATATATATATATATATATATATTTTTTTTTTTCCTTCTTCTTTTTAAAGAAATTTGCCATTGTTAATATTTGCAGAGCTTCTTCTCTGGTTATTCATTTCCAGTTTTGTAAATTTAAAGATTTCCTTTGCCCCCATCAGGCTGACTACCCTCCCACCCCACAGTGGCAGTGGCACAGACTACACATTTCCCAGCATCCTATATGTAGTCAAGAAGCAGCTGACATGCTTGCCACACTTAATGTGGCTGCTCAGTATTGGTTGGACCCAGACAGATGAAATTAACAGTTTCTTTCATTTAAATGACTTTCATTTTAAATGAGCACAGATATATATACTATAGTTTGTGGTAGCAAAAGCAGCAAGCACTGCTGCTTGTCTGTAGTCTTGGTTTGTCAATTAGCTTCAGTGCATAGCCTAATTCCTGTCCTCTCCGTAGTAGTACCGTAAAATAACACACTCACTCTGCAGTCTTTATACCAAAAGATTTTAATAAATCTACAGTATCAGATTAAAGCAGCTGCTTTTATTTATTTCTCAACCACATTTGTTTAACATTATAGATTCTACTGTCATTTATGATGTGAACCAGCATGTTTACACTTGATTTTAATAAAATACAAATATCAAATGAATGCAGCTGTTTTTATTAAGTATGACAACAGTTGCTTATGTTAGCTACCTTATATGCAGCTGAATTTAATAAAATACAACTTGACACTATTGTTATTACTTAGTTTGTCACTCAATGCATTTAATATTCAGTTCTTACTCATTCTGTTAGTGACTTTATTTCATTGTTTGGCTTTATTTAATTGATGCTGCTCTGTGCATAGTGTGGTTACATGCCATTAGTCCAATTGTATTTGGGACACACACACACACACACACACACACACACACACACACACACACACATACACACACACACACTCCCTGTTGTCCTGTGAACTATACGCCAAAGCATAGGGAGCTACACTGACTAGTACATACATCTCAATGTCCTAGTGCAAGAAATCTGGGCCAAGCCTAAAATATATATAATGTT
Source organism: Protopterus annectens (assembly GCF_019279795.1). NCBI lineage: Eukaryota > Metazoa > Chordata > Ceratodontiformes > Protopteridae > Protopterus > Protopterus annectens. The sequence goes on along the minus strand of NC_056727.1, from coordinate 386,832,931 downwards.
CTAAATCTTGAAAGCTCATAATCTTGAAATTCAAAATACTGAGTCCAAAATCTTGAAAGTTCAAAATACTGAAAAGTCAAAAAACTGAATTTCATAATATTCAAAACAAAGTACACAATATTCCAACACAGCTACATAACAAAACATATTACTCTTCTTCAACTATAAGCAGCGGGGCAAGCCCCCCTGCACCCTCATACCCCCTGCTCTTTAAATATATCAATGAAGAGATCACACTCCATAGAAGAAAATGGCAAACATACCATTACATGCTTCATGACTGCATGTTGTAACTTTAGCCATGTTCCCTTTTAATGTACTATACTACAACATAACTCATCTTAGTGCAGTAAAGTGCGATCTCAGAGTTGATATATTTAAGTAGCAGAAGGTGTGGGGGGTGCAGGTACATATTAGTTGGAGTAAATTAATATTTATTTATTATTATTATTATTTATTTATTTAATACTTATACTCCCCAGATATAGTCATCCTGACAGAAACCTGGCTAAAACCTCACATTACCAGTGAGCAAATACTCCCTACAGGTTACGGCACGTTGCAAACAAAATGCAAAATGGAGGTGGTGTAGCTATAATATTTAAACAGCATCTAAACATCCAGATCTTAAAATCATCAGCTCCACAAATAGGCAATGAAGAAATAATATATACCAACCTCAAAATTAACCAAAACAAAACCATCAACATAATTGGATGCTACTTCCCACCTGGCCAAAACATCCCTCCACTAGAAAACCTCCTCAGCTGGTCTACCCACCATCTCCCCAAGAAACTATCATCTTAGGTGATTTCAGTATTGACTGTCAATCCTGTTCTGGCAACAATCCAACCCATCATGTACACCTTCATGGCTTCAGCCAACTAGTCCAAACGTAACCAAAAAAGAATTCCTGCACGGTGAGCAGCTGCACGGCCCTCGAGTCAACTGTATAAAGAAGAAAAAAGTGGAGACAGCAAACGTTGATCCAAATAGATCCAAATTTTATTGTGGAAGGTTAATAAACCTACACATTTATGTTACAGACCGGTTTCGGTAGAAAAACACAACCTTCTTCAGTGTATTTAAACATAGCATAAATGTGATGAGCTGATATAGAGGCATCTAACTCCCTATTGGTGGGTCATAAATTCTCATTGAGACCAGTTGGGAATAATCCCCCAAGTTTAATTATCCATTTCTTCTCTTTATTATTGAGAATTTGGTGCCATCCTAGTTTGTTTGTCCTGCTTCCTGATATAATCTCAATAATAATAAAAGTGAATTTGGCAGTATTATGTACCAAAAGATGTTTATACAGTGCACTACTAGTTTTCTTATTACGAATGTTACTAGTATGCTCTGATATTCTAATTCTAAATGGTCGTGAACTTTGTCCTATGTAAAATGCACCACAGTGGCAACTAGCCATGTAAATAATCCAATCACTACTACAGTTTGCGAAAAAATTGATGTCATATACCTGTGAACAGTTCCTGCTAGAAAACTGTTTGGATTTATTAATTTTATTGCAGTGGGTGCAGTGTCCACAAGGAAAACAGCCTAGCAAGGGCTCCCCAGAAAGTGTAGTTTGTTTGAATTGTGGATTGAATTGAACAAGGATAAATAAAAACTCCAGCAAGCACACTACCCTGGATTGGATACTAGTCAGTAAGAACCCCCAGTCATACATAACAGGCTGCTTATCAGATAGCCTTAGTGATCACTCCCCAACATTCCTACTCAAAAAATACCTGCACCAAGTTAAACCTGTCATCTATCGTCAAATACGTAAAAAAATAAACTTTAACCCACTCACATTCATCTCATCCCTCAAAGAATGGCATGCTCTAAAGTACCTCAGTCTAGATGACGCAGTTGAATTTTTTAATACTACCTTCCTGAACATCCTTAATTACCATGCCCCCATAAGATTTTCCAAAACCAAAGCACAACCCTCCCCATGGCTACAGAAAACCACTAAGTCAGAAATGAAAAACAGGGATAAAGCCTGGGAGCACTGGCGCAAAACCAAAACCCCCGCAGCTAGACAGAAATTCCTAGAACTACGCAATAGAGTCAAAAAGCTAATAAAACGGGACAAATTCCAATACTACCAGTCTGCCCTAGACTCCTCACAACACAGCCCCAAACAATTCTGGTCCTCCATAAACTCCATCCTCCACCCAGGAAAAGTCAGTACCCCTCCTCCTAACATCCCTCACTCCTCAGAAAATATTGCTACCTCATTCAACACACACTTCACCCAAACCATACTATCACTAGCTAAACAACAGAACCCCCGTCCCCTCCAACCCACACCTTCAACTAGTAATCTCCCCACTGCCTTCTCTTTTTCTCCTGTACCTACCTCCAACATAAAAAACTCTTAACTAAACTTAAACCCACCAAATTAGCAGCAGACAACCTCCCAAGTGAATACCTACAAATCGCAGCTGATGCTCTGGCCTACCCAGTATCCATCTTAACCGATCTCTGTCAGAAAGTTACGTTCCCACATTGTGGGAAGTCTCACATATAATTCCCCTCCACAAAGGCGGACCCTCTGCAGAACTAACCAATTACCGCCCCATAGCTATTCTCTCTCCACTCTCCAAAATACTAGAGAGATGCATACACTCTCAGGTCTCACACTACCTCCTTACTAACAACCTCCTTTCCAGTACTCTGCATGGTTTCTGACCAAACCATAGCACCACCACTGCCTTACTCTCCTTTACTAACACTATCCTTCAGCATAAAAACAATGGCTATCTCTCCTCTGCTACTTTCCTAGACCTATCTAAAGCATTTGACATGGTCCCACACAAACAACTTATCTCTGTCCTCAATAACCTATCCTTCTCACAATCAGTCACCAACTGGTTTCAGAGTTACCTGTCTGACCGCCAACAATCCGTTGTATGGCAGAATGACATATCTCCCCAACTACCTGTCTCCATAGGGGTTGCCCAAGGATCCATCCTTGGACGCCTACTTTTCTCTGTTTACACCAATAATCTAGCCTCTAACACCAAACATGGCACACTCATCCAATACGTAGATGACTCGACCATCATCTGCTCAGCCCAGTCCCTACCCAAACTGCAAAAAGTCACACAGGAAGCCTTTTCCTCTGTTGAAACATGGTTATCCGATGCCCAATTAATACTCAACCCAAACAAAACTAAACTACTCATCTTCCAACCCACCAAACATACTCAAAACAACTCTCACTTTAACATCACAGCAAAAGACAACACCGCTATATACCCAACTGAACACACCAAATTGCTAGGAGTGGAAACAGACAATAAACTAAAATTTGACATTCACATATCCATGACCATAAAAAAAGTCCACAAAAAACTAGGAGCATTTTACAGAAATAAACAATTTCTCACCAAAGCAGCAAAGATTTCAATAGCAAATTCCCACCTTATCTCCACCCTAATTTATGCCTCTCCAGTATATACCAACCTAAGGCAATGTGATCTAAACAAGCTAGAGACCTGCTACAACAAAATCGCCAAATTCGCCACAGGGGCATTCTACCGTAGTCACCACTGTCTCTCACTTGCTGAACTGGGCTGGCTTGAACTCCCTCACCTCCTTCAGTGGTATCAACTCTCACTCGCCCACAAACTAGTAAACCATCCACTAAATGTCCCATCCCTCCAGAATCTACTCCAACCCTATCGCACCACCAGACCACTAAGATCCAGCAACAAAAATCACTTGCAGATCACTAAAGCCAATAACACTGCTGGTGAAGCACTATTCTCTTGCACCATAGCCAAATTATGGAACTCACTCCCACCCACAATTACCTCCGTACCATCATGCACCAACTTCAAAACTTTATTAAAAGCGCACCTAAAAACATGCTGGCTATGCCCTTGCAACTCCCACTCTAATATTACCCACCCCATCCAACTACTACCTTTCTTTCACCTCCACTAACTACCTTGATTATAGCAAGCTCAGATGCTCATAAGCCTAGTACTTATTATACAGCAGGAACTTCTCATTGTTACATTTGTTAATGCCTGTTATGTACTTCACAGATAAAGATTCTAGTTGTCTACTGATGTACTATGTTCTTCATCTGTAAATATGTTGTAAGTAATTTCTATGTTAAATTGTTAATCGCTATGTAATCCAATGTAACTACTGTCTGTTTATTTTACTGTGGAGCTTTTCTCCCCGGGCCTCCGCTGAAAATGGACCCACGTCCAGTCGGACACTCTCGGTCAACAAATTTAAATAAATAAATAAATAAATAAATAAAAAATAATATGCTTTGTCTTTTATTTGTTTCTCTATGTACTTCTGGTGGAGTATAGCAAGTGTTACTTTCCTGTAGTTTTTTTCAATATTATGAAATTCAGTATTTTGACTTTTCAGTATTTTGAATTTCAAGATTATGAGCTTTCAAGATTTAGAAGCAGGCTTATATATTTATATATATATATATATATATATATATATATATATATATATATATATATCTCAAACAAATACACAAACACACACACACACACTCACACACACACACACACACACACACACACATATATATATATATATATATACATATATATATATGTATATGTATATGTAGCTTGAAGTTTCAAAACTTCAAACTTCAAATGGCTGAGACTAGAAGATCAAAGTTATGAAACTTTGAATGTTTTGAATGGAGATCGCCTTATTGTGCGGAACTGGATATTTAATGTCTTCCTCACTGCAGTGTGATCTCAGAGTTGGTATATTTATTGAGCAGGGGTTGTAGGGGGTAAAAAACATATTTTTTTGTTTTGTTTTTATTTTGTTTTCGTTTGAAGTTTCAAAATGTAGATCTTATGAGCTCAGCCATTTGAAGTTCAAAGTTTTGAAACTTCGAGCTTTAGAAGTAGATCCATATAAATATAAATATATATATAAATATATATATTGTGTGCGTGTGTGTGTGTGTGTGTGTGTGTGTGTGTGTGTGTGTGTGTGTGTATGAATGGGTTCGCTTTATAATCCCGAAATCCTGAAATATCAAATTTCAGAATGTCGAGTTCATAAAGCCGAAACCTTAAAATCTCGAAACCTCAGAAGTCCGAATTTCAAAATCGCAACTCCTACACTAACCATACACCACACACATACACTTACACACACCATCCCCCCACGCACTGACAGCTAACTTCAAGGGTTAGTTACCTCAGTATCTTATTCATAAGAAATAGCAAGGAATTTTGAGACTGACAGCTGTATTACAGTAGCAGCTACAGCTGCAGCAGTATTGTGGATGCTGAACTTGTCTGTGGAAATGGAGTTGGAAACCAGTTCAAGAACAAGCCTGGTGATATACTGTTCAGACAACATCACCACATTCAGTAGTTACATGCTCTGGGAAGAAACCAAATGTATGTGATTGCAGATGTAAGAAGTAAAAAAGTGGCGTGCCTGCTGGGTGACCAGACTTACTTTCCACATCAGTTAGGAGTTTGTTAAGTACATTAGATTAGATCTACTGCTCCTTGAGACTGAGAGAGGCCAATGGAGGAGGCTGAGGTATCCTGCAAATATGCCTATTACAGATGTCCTGCCTACTACCTGAGACTGACTGCTTGACAGCATCACAGAATTCAGTACAATCTCTAGCATCATGTGAAAGGGAATTTTGGACTGATTGGCTTCCATGACACTTACTAAGAAAACAAGAAGGAACGGAAAGTCAAATTAAGTGAGCCGACATACATCCTTTTTTTGTTTTAAACATAAACCTTTTAATGATAACATATGTCCTACATTGGAGAAGAGAACATAAACAGTACACATTTATAAAATCTTATAAGTTTCAAACATCAAAAAGTCTTAGATTTTGTCTAAATTGATTGCATCCAGAATACAGCTGGAAGATCGGGGTAATAGGTGGATGGTTCACTAGAGCTTTATCCAAGGTCCATGTGAGTTGCACAATAATGAGCCCATCCGAGCCATTTAATTCAGGTTCAGACATTATGCTTGTTTGGCACTAAGACCAGTTTTAGTGACTTTATGTTACTTATTATGTCATTTACAACTGCTTTCTGAGAGGAAATGATCTGATTTCCAAAATGTAGTGCATGACTTTATTGGCTGCTAATATAATCAGTGATATTAGGATAGCTGATTCACTGTATGTGGCCTGGTCTCCATCTAGACCTCACAAAAACAATTACTGAGTGAGATGTAGTGGGTTTTGAAATATTTTCTCACACTATTGTCACAGGTCACTTTTAAGGATCTCCAAAGACTGGGCAGTCCAAAAAATATGCTGTCAGTCTCCTAGGATTGGGTCTATAGATATCCAACAGATGGGCTGTGTACTAGGGTATACTCCATGTAATGTAGAAGGGGTATGAAGGTACTTAAAGAGCCACTGCCATCCAAGAACTTATTTTTTCAGGACCTAGTAATGTATTTTGGTGCCATCATTAGTTTTTGCCAACCTTCAGAGAAGATGGTAGGGTCAGGTCACTTTCCCACAAGCAGCTATATTTCTTCAGTGACAAGGGGTAACAAAAATCTTGCATACTTTACTAAGAATTCCATTGTCTGGGGCCTTACCAGGTCAGTGATCTATTATCCATTGAACTAGCCTAGGTCGGTCTTTATTTCTGTTATGCACTATCTTTTACGTGTCTTAGCAATCGGAGCACTGTAGATGTCTTGGTGGTAACTCGTGGACCAAATTTGGTCTCAAAATGCTGCAAGCCCATAAACTCTCCAATGGACAGCAGCAGCAGTCTCCCAGTAGGATAACTTCCCTATTTGTTCCATTTTCCTCACCAAGTCAGCTTTGGAATTGGCATCCATCTTATGGCTGAGTAGACGTTCACCAAGGCCCACTCCACTTTCTTGCTCAAACTGAATTCAAACACACTTAACAATATTTCAGAAGCTTAGTCTTTACTGTTTTAATCTAAAGTAGTGTAACCACTTTAGGGGGGTCATAGGTTCATAGGTTAGTACAAGGCTAACTGCCCTTGTGAGCATTTTAAGCCTAGCCAGTTACCCCATGTTCATAGGTTCATAGGTTCATACTAGGCTATTTGCCCTAGGGCATTTATAAGCCTAGCCAGAGTGTGTTTGGCTTTCGCCACCCATTTTAAATGAATTTTGCTATGCCCTTTTTCGAGGTTAGTATACTGTGCCTCTGTCTAACAGTGACATAGAAGTGATACCCGGGGTAAACCTACGATCTCCCATCCACTCATCAAGATTCCTCTTGAAGACAGTCAGTGAGGGACTCTGCCAAACCTGGACTGGGATTTTATTCCAGAGTGAAGGGAGCCTCTGGGTTATGAATCTGTCCCTCCAGCATGTCCTATTTATTTCAGTGCTGAGGTTCAAGTCTCTCGAGCACGTAGCTCGATGGGATTTGGATTTTCTGAGGTGCAGCATGTCCATTAATTCTGGGTTGGACATGGCTTTATACATCAGGCACAGATCGCCTCTGAGCAGGCGGTATGCCACTGAGTAAAGCTGGAGTTTCTTTAATCGGGCAGTATATGGCATCTGTTTGAGCCCTTTGATCCTCTTGGTGAGGTACTTTTGGGTTTTTTCCAGTTGCTGCAGGTGTCTGGTAAGGTACATCCCAAAAGGGGTATTGTACTCAATTATGGGCCTGATGAGGGATGAGTAAAGAGACACGATGACCTCCCCTGATCTAGATGTGAATCCCTTCATGATTAGGTGGGCTATATAAAATGTTTGTGAGAATTAAACCCTGACCCTTGTGTTTGTAAGGTGTGTGTGTGCATATATATATATATATATCTCTCTCTCTCTATATATATATATATATATATATATATATATATATATATATATATATATATATATATATATATATATATCTATACCTTACAAACAAATATATATATATATTTATATATTTACCTTGGTCAGCAAATCAAAAATATCGACAGCAAGAATGTCAACCACAAAAGGCTGACAATGCAAATGTTAACAAGCAAATGCACATGTGCAAGAAAACTCCTTGCCTCATGCAAAAAAATAAATAAATAAATAAAAAAGCACATCATTTTTTTGAAGAGGGCCAGCCCCTGCACATCCCACATCTACTGTAAATAATTTTTTTGTCCTGGTCCCCTTCAAAAAACACATCACACCAAATGATGTTTGATGACCTTTAATAACCTTCCATAAACATAACTTCATTAACCAATATTATTTATTAATCACAAAATAAGTGTAGTATAGCTGATATTAATCACGGGATAAACATCCATATAACTGTTAACTAGAGCAGCATGAACTCGCCCTCCCTGACCCAATAAGCAGCATCCTTACCTCCGCTCACTTATTTTACTTATGTAGCAGTGTTCCATCACTCACTTAATTTACCACTTACTGAATTAAATATTCAACCAAATAAACAGCGTCCTTACATCTGCTCACTTATTTAACTTATCAAGCAGCGTCCAACTGTTCACTTTCATTTCCCAACTCATTGAAATGAACATCCAACACCAGATAGTGAACAGAAGAGGGGCCATATTCTCCTCCCTACTCAGACTTCCAAAATAACCGCAATCCCCCACTGTTCACAAAAGAGGGAGGGAGGGAGGATGTGTAGCAAGTTCATGCCAAAATGTGATTCCTTACATAGTTACACTTGCATAAAACCCATTAAGCCCCTCCCCACCCTTTCCTTATTTCCTTCTAATCATCCCTCATTCCCATTTAACCCTTTCATCCTTCCTACCCTACTTCCCCTACCTTATTAATTCCTTATACTAATTCTATCTACCCCCCCTGAAGATGTCCCTGGACCAATTGGTTTGTTACCAAACCTCATTTGTCCCAGTCCCCTTCAATAAACACATCACATCGAATGATGTTTGACGACCTTTAATAACCTTCCATAAACATAACTTTATTAACCAATATTATTTATTAATCACAAAATAAATGTAGTATAGGTGATATTAATCATAGGATAAACATTAATATAACTGTTAACCAGGACAGCGTGACCTCGCCCACCATGACCCAATAAGCAGTATCCTTACCTCCGCTCGCTTATTTTATTTATGAAGCAGTGTCTCATCATTCATTTCAATTACCACTTACTGAATTAAATATCCATCCAAATAAGCAGTGTCCTTACCTCCGCTCACTTATTTAACTTATCAAGCAGCGTCCAGCTGCTCACTTTCCTTACCCAACTCATTGAAATGAACACGCAATACCAGAGGGGGGACAGAAGAGGGCAAGCCTGCCCCTCTTCTCCACCCACCAGCCAGACCAGGCTATTCCTCCTCCCTCCTACCGCAACTTCCAACAACCTAACTGCACATAAAAAGGATAAAGCCAAACATCATTTGGCATACTCCATCCTCTCTGAACCAAAATGGATCCCTGTAATCAATCTCCCAAAGCCCTATCATATAAATACCCAAAACATCCAGCTGCCAACAGCTGAAATAAACCAGTGATCCCTCTCCACTGCCAAAGTAATGCCCATACCCTTGTATATCCTCTGCAAAAATCATACATATCCTCACTTATCCTACTACCAGAATAGCTTTGTAAGTATGCCCAACATCATTTTTGCCATCTAAAGGATATAATGACCAAAATAAGATGTTTTTATCTAATAAATCAGTTTAATGGTAATCCAATTATGCCCACTATCTATTATAGGTAAACACATCTAATGACCAGATAGCATTTTCTGACCAACAAACAACTCTCTTAATGACTTAAAATATCCATAAGGTCAATACCCTCAGATTGTCACCCAATGAACCTCCATTTCCCAACACCAACCCTCACCACAAAACTTAATGTCAATAGCCACAGTCTGTCAATCTTCACACTATCAAACCTACCCCAACCCTTCAAACAAATAAACCACCATCCAAGATTTAGGAAAGTCACATAACCCTGTCACCCATGTAACTATACTAATCGGAGCTAAATCCATCCTTAATCCAAACTTGACCCGAAAAGTCACCCCAAGTTTTTTTTTTTTTTTTTTTTTTTTTTTTTTATCACATAACCTTCACATCTAGTAAATCAAAACAAACCATAGCCTATATTCACTAGCTAGCCCAGAAACTCAGTGCCTTGCTTAGACCTTCAAACTTCTGCTTAAAATGGAAACTGTTCCTCGTACATACTCAACATACCAGCATACCTTGCAATGCTCTGTCAAACCCTTCACCTAGCCTTAAAAAGGAGATCCAGATAACATGCCTCCTTCTGACTACCCACCTGCTTCTACCAAATCTAATGAAGAACAGTGCTAAACTCTCAAAGCAACAAACTACCAAACAACCCATATGCAATGCCTTGCCATAGGAAAACTCAAGTTCAACTACCATGCCCATAAAATCTGACCCAATGTCACATGTCTGTGACTCCACCACACCTGTGGACAACTCCAAACTCCCCATAAATAATCCCCAAACCTGCTTTACCCTGCCCATGACATACCTCCTCCTCTCCTGCCCCCACAGTACTCCCAAACCATACAAATTCTGACGTGCCTTAATGTGCACCTAATAAAGTAGGATTACCTGTGACCTCATTGTACACCACTTCAGTGACCGAGCATCCACCCCAGCAAAATCCATCACCTTTCAAATCCACTTACTACAGGCCACTGACTGATTCTCACTGTGCCCTCCTCCACGACCACCTGTGACCTCTTTGTGCACAACTGTAGGGGCCAGAACATCCACCACAACAAAATCAATTGCTCTTCAAGTCCACTTCCTTCAGACCACTGGCATGTGCAAAGTCCGTGCATCCCCATCTGCAAAAGAAACTTTAAGCCATCTGCACCCACAAAACCAAAACTTCTTAATGACAATATTAAGTGCTGCCAAGAGCCTGCCTCGTTTATCAACTGAGCAACCACTAGACTCCCTTGCATCCCCTATCTACAGTAACATGGCACTCCCTTATCCCTCAACAACCCTTCTGCAACCAGGGAGGGAACATACCACAGTAAAAATGGCATTATGACACAAACAATAACTGAAACTATGCATTTATATTACAGCTATTCAAACAAAATAAGTGTGGTGAGCTACCAACTTGAGTATGTCACTACAACAGATGAAAGATAACTGAAATATCAAAATACAGAGTGCCTAATGATTTCATACCAAATCAACTACAGTGCTATATGGGCCAGTTTAACTTATATCCTAGAAGTTGAAGAGCAATTCCATAGGCAAGTAGTACAAGAACATCCCAAGAAACTCACTCTGATATAACGTAAAAATTTAAACTACATACTTATCTGTTAAACAGTGTGGCCTTGGCAGCATCCCCCACGTGCTACTTTGTTGTAGACACAGCATCAACAGTGAAAAATGTAGCAGCAATAAAACTGAAGATGCCTGAAAACAAAAAGATAAACTACATCCCCAACATTCATATCTCTAAGGTGTACCTCATTTCGAGGAACGTTCCTCATCAGGGAGTCCCAAAGTTCATGTTCCACAAAACTTCACACTGAGTGTCACCCTGTGTCAGCAATCTAAATGGCAATGGGAAATAGCACAGAATCATAATATACCTGAAAGACCTATTCTATAAGTAAAAATATCACATTTAACTATCCTATGCTTCTTAGTTAAAGTTATCATGCCTTTAGCAAATGGTCACCATTTTAGCATTTATTCCATGGTATGAGAGTCAGTGTTCTTTACTTAGGAGACAGTTTTACTGACAAAAGGCTGATTACCTAATTTTCCCCCATAAATTCCCTACCTCCAAGGATATATAAAAATTCCCAAACAAGGTCAGTTTCAGTTGATCATAACAAAGAATTAATGTGCATCTCAAAGTTTGAATTTGACCGAAAATGATTGTAACATTCTGCAAAACAGTATGTATTTAAGGTATATGCAGAGAATAAAACACCCATTAATAACAAAACTTGCAGCTTGCTGCCAGCACCTGTAAATGCTATAAATTCTGAAACTCAAATGTATGTCATTATTTAGTAAATTCAATCCACAGAGAATTGCAAAAAAACACAAATTCCTTAAGGAAGAATCCATATATGAGGAAAACTCTGGACAGCGGAGAGGTATGCCAAGCCCTGTGATCTGCCACTTTTTTTTTTTATATCATTCTCCACCCCTTAAATCAGTGCACATATTTATTTTACATTTTTTAACCAGGAAAATCTGACTGGAGACACATGTCATTTCAGCGGAGGCCCAGGGAGAACAGAAGGAAGAAACTGATGCGGAAAAAGGCAAAGTCCCAAGACTGGAAAAACTCTCTTATCAGCCTCAACAAAAGGTTGAGCTCCCGCATCAAATCCTCTAAAGCTAGCTATGAAAACAGAATTGCAGCAGATAGTAAAGACAACCACAAGGCCTTCTATAGTTATGTAAAGAACCTCCACGGCAATGTCCAGATTTGCTCTGAGCTACTGCACAATGGTACCTCCTATACAGATCCAACAGATATTTCCAATATACTGGCTGACAGATGCAGTGCTAACTTTACCCCTCTCCCTCTCCCCCAAAAGGACCAATCACAACACCAGTAGACTGCCAGCCACCCAGTATTACTGCTGCACAGGTTAAAACAGCACTGTCCAAGGCCAAGAACAGAGCTTCTATGGGACCTGATAATATCTCTGGCTGTGTTCTACATGAACTACAGAGTGAGCTGTCATCTCACCTGTGTGCCCTGTTCAGTCACAGCCTCACCTCAGGCTTTGTCCCTACAAAATGGCACACTGCTACAGTCATCCCTCTCCACAAAGCAGGAGCGACTACAGACCCCAGGAATTATCGCCCCATTAGGCTGACGAGTCTGATATGCAAAGCTATCGAATGCATCATCATGGACCTAATAAACAAGGATATAGTGAATCTCCAAACTCTGGATCCTACACAGTTTGGTTTTGTGAAGGATAGATCATGCCTGCTCAACTTGGTCGACTTCTTTGATCAGTTACCAGAGCTGTGGATGAAGGCAAGGTGGTTCATACAGCCTACCTTGATCTGGCCAAGGCCTTTGATACCATTCCCCACTCAGGAATCATAGAAAAACTCACTAAGCTAGGCATCAACCCCTACATCACTAGGTGGGTTGCAAACTGGCTCACAGATAGAACCCACAGTGTGAAAGTAGCTGACTCCAAGTCAGACTGATGACCGGTCATGAGTGGAGTCCCAAAGGGTTCGGTCCTGGGTCCTCTCTTGTTTGGTATCTACTTCTCTGAAGTCCAGGCCAACACGAAGGGACTCTGGCTGACAAAGTTCACAGATGATTGCAGGTTGGGAGCTATTATTTACTCCCCAAGTGATGTTGACATCCTACAGAAAGGCCTCAATGAGACCAACGACTGGTGTCAGAACCATGGTTTAAGCTCAATGCCAAAAAATGTGTCATCGCCCCCCTTGGGAAAAACCCAGTTCCCTTGAATTACCACATTGATGATAGTCCACTGAACACAGAAGGCATTATAAGAGATCTGGGAACACAGGTTGACAGCAACCTCTCTTTTGACCTCAACATTGCCACTGTGGTCAGAAAGTCCTTCTATGTGGCACATCTCATTACTAAGGGTTTTGCATCCAAGAAGAAAGAGGTCATTGCCTCCCTCTACTCTTACCTCATTAGGACAATCATCGAGTACAATGCCCCATTTAGCATGTACCTCACTACACACCTGCAACAACTGGAAAGGCTGCAAAAGTACCTCACAAACAGGATCCTAGGCCTTAAAAACGTGTTCTATATGGACAGACTCAAAGAACTCCAACTATTCTGTTTCATATCACCTACTTAGAGGTGATCTCTGCTTGACTTACAAAGCCATGTCTGACCAAGCTCTGTTAGAAATGCTACATCTAAAGGAATCCCAATCCCTCTGCACCACATGCTCCAGAGATCACAACCTCATTACCACAATCAACAGAACATGCTGGAGGGACAGGTTCATAACCCAGAGATTGCCCAAGCTATGGAATAGACTTCCCTTACATATCAAGCAGAGCACCTCATTGGCCCGCTTCAAGAGAAATCTTGATGAGTGGATGGGAAATAGAAAGTTCACCCCAGGTATCACTCCAGTGGCTCTACTCGACAGAGGCACCAGGAAATAAGGTCAGGTGACATGATGCCAGGGTAATCCTGTGGGCTAGGCTTGTAAAGGCTCCAGGGCCTTTAGCCTAGTACACACCTATGAATCTATGTACACAGTAAAATATTACATTAGACAGTTCATATACAGTAAGATTACATTCAATCATATATAATATCCATACACTTTTTCTATTAATAATGCTGTTGAAAAATAATACCTTAAAAAGGAGTTTAGACATCAAATACTTCAGAGTATTTGTGATATATATACATTATACAATAGCTGGTAGGATGAAATACATATAAATGATTGGATAGGAAGGGTTCTGGGGAGAGAGGATAGGTATAGACAGGGAAATAATGAGCTAAAAGTGGACGGGCTGTTAGAGAGTAGTAGGTAGCAAGGTCTAAAGGTAGGGTAAGCAGGAAGGTTGCTGACATATAGAGGAAGAGGAATAATTCAAAGGGTGTAAATAATAATAGTATTGGTAGGTGTGCTGTACCTAAAGTCAGTTGGATATAGGAAAGGAAGAGGACACTTAGGGGGAGAAGCAGAGAGATGTGACAGGAGAAACGATAGTGGGAAGTAGAGCAAGGAAGGAGAAGTACCGGGGTGGGAAATAGAGAGAGATGTACTGGTAGGCCGAAAGTACTAGTAGGAGATTAGTCTGGGTTGCTGCAGTTACATAACCAAAGATGCTGAAGGTGGTATTTTATGGATTTTTAGAAGGGGGAAGGGTATTTATAGTTGTGATATTAGGGGGCAGGCTGTTCCACTGCTTAGCAACAGAGTTGCTGTAGAGGGAAGGGACCGGTGGAGTTATTGGTTTTTGTTACCTCAAGTAGGAGTTTTTGAGTTGATCGTAGAATTCCAGCTTTGGTGTTTGGGTGAAGTAGGTTTTGTAGAGCAGGGATTTTGTCAGGGCAGTGAAGAAGTTTGTGGGTTGTTATAAGCTGGTTATAAAGAATGAGGTTGGGAAGTTCAAACCAATCAAGAGCTTTTAGAGGAATGCAGTGATGCGTTTGATGGGGCATATTTGTTGCAAATTTGGCAATTTTATTATAGCAGGTTTGAAGAATGACAAGGTCTAATTTTCTAAGACTGGTGAATATTGGTGATGCATATAAGAGTGTGGAAATAAGGTGGGTACGTGCAATGGTGGCTCGGGTGGAGGCAGTTAGGAACTGTTTGTTCCTGCACAGCATGCCAAGTTTTTTACGCACTTTTTGTGGTGGTGGATATATGTATGTCAAACTTCATTTGGCTGTCTATGATAACCTCAAATTCCTCAACATACATAAGGAAGTGCTATCACAGTAAAACATTCCAGTGAAAAACATTTGGCATTGAGAAAATGCAGCCATGCCGTTCTCATCCTCAAGGTACTGAATGCGATGGTACAACAGCACTCCACTTATATCTACCATAAGCAGCAGGACAGATTGCAATGAGATGGCCAGCCAAACTGAAATGCTGTGTCAAAAAAACATAGCATCTCTTCCATACCTCTCAACCTGTTAGGGCCAGAAGCTTGGACAAAGACCAAAAAATGTGACAGGGGTGAAAGGGCAAAGGCCCAATACCAGGGGGGCACACATCAATCATTACTCCTGCAGACATAATAAGTAGTCAGGATAACAAGGTTTGTATCAACATGCACCTCCTGAAGAAACCCATCTCTGAAACTCCACTGTTTATCTCCACCTAGTGACTTCACTCCCCATACCATTCCCGTGACTCCCCAGAGAACTACAAGCTTCATGATGAACAGCCCAAAACACAAGGCACATATCCAGACACTCTACAAAATTCCATACAGCTGAGAGGCGTGATCCTTTTGTCAGCACCTGTCATATTCTAGCTGTTTGTCTTAGTCTGTCTGTGCCCTTACAGCCTGTTTAATTACTGATGTACTTGATCCACCCATGCTCTATTCCCCCAATGACCCCAAATCCCCCCAACAGTTTCCAACTCAATTGCACATGAGCAGTGACTGACTCTTATTCACGGTTATGCTACCGCCCACGACTGAAACCCTCAATAAACCAGGTTCTCCTCAGCAAACCCCCAGCAGTAAGGACACAAGAACAACTTGACCTTCAAAAGACCACAACACCAACAATTCAAATAAATGTCACAAAAGGAAATAACAAGCCACTATAAACACCTCACCCCAACAGCTCCGATAAACACCTAGCAAACTGCAAGAATAAAAGGCCTAATAATACCATGCAGACTGAAAGATAGAAAGTCACTGCAACCATTCAGAAGATCACAAATTTTATGAGGAACCAACTTTAAATCTAATGACCAAACTATGAGTCAAATCTGGAAAATCCAGATGGTTGCAAGCTACGGTCCCCACCCTCCCCCTAATCATACCAATCAAATTCTTAAAGCGAGAAATCTGTCCAAAGTCATCAACAGCAGGGGACAAAAACCCAAAATAGGAACACTTTTAAAATACAGCTCATACAAGTTTAGAAAATTAATAAAATAACAGGTATTGTATTAGCATGTATTTAATAAGGAATTGCCGGCTGAAACTCAATGTCTGTTTTTTTTTTTTTTTTTTTTGACCGTTATCTTGGACTTCAGTTTTCAAAGATTTGCTAGTGATTGTCCAGAAAACCACAAGTTTGAGTCAAAATCTGTACAGTCTAGAGGTATGCCCGCTGAATGGTACAACCATGCACGGAAGTCATCCTTAGTCACGGGTACCTTGCAGCCCGTGAAAATATTATAAACTAAGATGACAGCTCAGCCAACCACCTCAACCCAGAACCACCAAGAACATCTGTGAAGACTGGTGGAGAAGGGTAAAGGGTGCCAGTCTAGCCAGATAGAATTGTGCAGAAAATTCATTTGTAAATATGAATGTAAACTACAGGCTTGTTGTCTTAAATGTAAAGAAATACTGTTACATGTGGAACTGGAAATAAAATGAAATGGAAATAAAATGTTTTATTGGCCATTTTGGGTCAATTCTAAACTCCTTGATCTCTCTCTCTTAAAACCCTGCTGCCTCGTGGTTTTGGCATCTTTCCAGGCTTGTTAGTTGTTGCTGAAGCACCTACCAAGGGGAGAAAACGCTGAGAGAAGAAAGGAGCCACTTTTGAGATTTTAAGTATTTTCTTCTGATTTTTTGTTAAGAATTACTGCTTTGCCGCCTACTTTTCGGCATTTTCCAGCTTGCTAAAGTTTATATCTGTATTAGAAACAGTATTTAGAACACATCTAGAGCCTGTTTACTGCATTTCCTGTGTTGCATTTAATTAAAAAGCATTTTTTTCTCTTAAAACTGCATTTTACCTGACTTTGGCCTAGCACTCAAGTTTGGGGTCATTTATTGCACTGTTGTGAATATTTTGCTACTTGTGTATCTCTGCTACCTTTAAACTAAAATAAAAAAAGAAAAAACAAAAAAATCTTGCTTTTTTCCCACTTTCTGAAATTTAAGAAAGTTCAGTTACAGATTTGCTGTTCTGAACTGTTTGTAAGTTTCTTGGAGGCCAGTGCTTGCTTGGGCTAAAGGGAAGTCTCTGTGTCCACCAGTGGCAGTGGTTAACACTGAGCAGCCTGCCTGTCCCTGTAGGAGTGGTTACTGCCTAGAAGCTGTAGTTTTATTGGCCATTTTGGGTCAATTCTAAACTCCTTGATCTCTCTCTCTCTGTTAAAACCCTGTGACCCTGTTTTTGCGCGGTCTTGCGCACAGAGCAGCGTCGGGCAGCGCTGCTTAAACAGGTTTAAACTATTCCCGGCTCCACAAAGTCTGCTCTTCACCTTTTCCCTTAGAACTGCTCTAAATCTCTAATTAAGCACTCTATTCTCATTCTAAAGCCCTGTACTTGCTCTTATAAGTAATCTCATAGGTACACAAAAACTAAAGCACTGCATCCTCTTATACTCCTTCTGAGCACTTGCTCCCTATTGGTTGTTTCTGATCAGTCAATAAGTAGTTTCCTATATTATTCAGGCATGTCCAAAGGTCAGTTTCGAGTTTACTCTCCAGTCCAGCTGGTGAATCTGGGAATCTTGAGGCAATGTTACAACTGCCTTATGTATACAGACCACCCTCTCCTCCTCCCAACAAGCACAAATATATGTGAGAGATGAAACTATATAGCTAAACTGGAGGCTAAGCTCTCTCAACCCAGTACTGGCACAGCCTGTCAGGAGGAGAAGGTAACCACACACACCACAAATCCAGTCTCACATAGACCTATCGCATCAGCAAACCAAACACATAAACACACAAAAACATACTCGGGGGCTCTAAATAAAAATCTGCCTAAGCAGCAGAGACCTCTAAAGCAGACATCCAAGCAACACCTACCATGAAACAGTATCCACGTAGCACATAGCTCACAAAGTCAGTGTGCCACACAGTCACAGCCCTTAAGGCTAAACAACACACCTAATACACTTGTAATAGGTGACTCTATTGTCAGACACACTGACATCCCACTCACCAGGCTGAACAAGAAGAAGGTCACTGTAAGCTGCCTGTCGGGTGCCAGGATCCTCCACAACACAAGCACTCAGGTCATACCAAAGCAAGTACAAGTATGACTCCATCATTGTCCATGCTGGTGTGAATGACCTGAGATGTACCTCCCTAGACTACATGAAAAAAGACATACAGGAGCTTTTTGATCATGTAGCCCAGCTTGGTATGACCCTGACCTTGAGTAGCATCTTACCCTCACCAAGAATGATGCCACAGTATAAAGACAAAATGATCAATTTTAACAATTGGCTAAAGTATTGGTGTCGTTCAAAGGGGATCCAGTGTCTTTCAGCCTGGGAGGACATGCTCGACAAGCCACGTTGCTTCACTAGGGACGGCTTGCACCTGTCACCCCTGGGTTTCTGAATACTGGCAAAGGATCTTGCCTCCCCCATAGTGCCTTTTTTAGGCAAGGCTCAAAAGATAAACCCACCCCCATAGACAACACAAAGAAAAAAAAAACTAAGGGTAATGCTGCTCAACACCAGAAGTCTAAACCTGAAGATGCACGCACTCGAGACTCTCCTCAGTATGGAGAATATCGATATCTGTGAAGTAACAGAAACCTGGTTCAAGGCTCCCGAGAGCACCCCAGCACTAACAGGCTATACTTCATACCATGCTTTCCAGCCCCAAAACTCGGACCAAACCACAAAAGGAGGGGGGTATCCATATTTATCAAAGATACCCACACCTCCAGGTTAGTGGCACTGCACGAAGCATCGGAGACCATCCATGTGCAACTAACAGTGGGCAAAACTGCCTTTCAGTTTGTAGCCTGCTACAGACCACCCTACCAAACACAGGGACCTCACTTGGCTTTCCTGAGAACACTGGAGAATATGAAGGTCTCTCGAAACACTGTTATATTGGGTGACTTCAACTACCCAAACATCGATTGGGAAAACTACTCAAGCCCAAACACCCTTGCCCAACGGTTCCTAGAATTTATAAACTCAAATGCTATGGAACAACTGGTCACCACTCCCACAAGAGGGGAAAACATACTGGATCTGGTCATCACTAACATGGGGTCTCTATGTTCAACAAAAGAGGTATACCCCTCATTGGTAAGATCAGACCATAAACAAATCTCACTGGACATCCATATTCCATCTCCACCTCTAGCCAAGGAAACCACGGTGAAGAACTTCTCAAAAGCAAACTTCACACTTCTCAAAACAGAGGTGGAATCCTTCAATACGGCCCAAAATGCAGAATCCTTTACAAAAGCATTCTATGGACACCTGCAGGAATGCATGGAGCATGCTATCCTATATAAAACCAAGACTCACTCCTCCAAAGGCAGGAGACCTGTCTGGTGGACCCCGGCCATAAATAAGCTATACAACAGAAGGAGAAACCTACTACATGACAGAGCAAAATCCCAAAAAGGGAAGGTGTCACTGATCAGTACTAGCAAGAAACTATGATCCCTCATAAAATCATCTAAGGCCAGCTTCGAAAGAAAAATTTCACAAGACACTAAATATAATCACAAGGCCTTCTTTAGTTATGTCAGAAACCTGGAATATGCTCTGAGTTGGTGCAAAATGACAAAAAATACACTGAACCCACAGACATTGCCAACATCCTGGCAGAAAGGTTCAGTGCAAACTTCTACCTCCTCCCCCCCCAAAAGAGCAAATGTCTATCCCAACAGAGTGTAGCCTTCCTGAGATCACAGATGCACAGGTGAGAGCTGCCCTCTCCAAAGCAAAAAACACAGCATCAGTGGGACCAGACGATGACCCGGGCTGCATTTTACACGAGCTCCAAGAAGAACTAAACCCTCATATAAAGTCACTGTTCAATCTCAGCCTTACTACAGGATATGTTCCCAAGGAATGGCGTACAGCAACAGTGGTCCCACTCCACAAAGGTGGTGCCACAACAGACCCCGGAAACTATCGCCCTATAAGCCTGACTAGCCTGGTCTGCAAAGCTATTGAGTGCATCATCATGGAAATCATAAACAAAGACATTGGGAACCTCCAGACACTGGATCCTACCCAATTCGGCTTCATTAAGGGCAGATCTTGCCTCTTGAACCTGGTTGACTTCTTTGAAACAGTTACCAAAGCCATAGATGAAAGGAAGGTAGTCCACACAGCCTACCTGGACCTCGCAAAAGCCTTCGACACAATACCCCACTCGGGCATCATAAATAAGCTCACCAGCTTAAATATCAACCCCTATGTCACAAGATGGGTTGCAAACTGGCTCAGGTATAGAACCCACATGGTCAGAATAGCAGGTGCCATGTCAGACTCTAAACCAGTTACAAGTGGTGTCCCACAAGGCTCAGTCCTGGGACATCTCTTGTTCGGTATATATTTCTCCGAGGTACAGGCCGACACGGGTGGACTATGGCTGACCAAGTTCGCAGATGATGGTAAACTGGGTGCTGTAATCAACTCTCTGACTGACGAAAGCATCCTCCAAAAGGGTCTTACAGTGATGGATAACTGATGCCAGAGCCATGGCCTAAAGCTAAATGCCAAAAAGTGCATTGTCATCTCCTTTGGGAAAAACAAAGTGCCCACAAATTACCACATAGGTGGTAATCCATTAAGTACAGAAGAAATAATTAGGGACTTGTGGACCCAAGCAGATAGCAATCTCTCCTTTGGCAATCACGTTGCCAAAGTGGTTAGAAAGACCTTCTATATAGCCCACCTTATCATGAAAGGGTTCACATCTAGATCAAGAGAGGTCATTCTGCCCCTCTTCTCATCACTTATCAGGCCCATAATTGAGTACAATGCCCTGTTTGGGATGTACCTTACCCGACACCTTCAGAACCTGGAAAGACCCCAAAAGTATCTCACCAAGAGGATTAAGGAGCTCAAACAGATGCCCTATGCAGTTCGGCTAAAGAAACTCCAGCTCTACTCACTTGCGTACCGCCTACTCCGAGGCGATCTGTGTCTGACATATAAAGCCATGTCCAACCCAGAATTAATGGACATACTTCACCTCAGGAAATCCAAATCCCTTAGAGCTACATGCTCCAGGGACTTGAACGTCAGCACAGATATAAATAGGACATGCTGGAGGGACAGATTCATATCCCAGAGGCACCCCTCACTCTGGAACAAAATCCCAATCCATGTTAGGCAGAGCCCCTCACTGACCCTCTTCAAGAGAAATCTTGACGAGTGAATGGGAGATCATAAGTTTACCCCTGAGATCTCTTCTGTGTCCCTGCTTGACAGAGGTACAGTAAACTAATCTTAAAAGGGCTACCTTCTGTGACCTACTATACAGAGGCACAGTCAACTAATCTAAAAAGGTGGTGAAAGCCAAACACACTCTGGCTAGGCTTACAAATGCCCTAGGGCAGATAGCCTAGTATCAACCTATGAACCTATGAAATGTGACAACAGTGCACTCTACTGACCAAAGTAAAGCATGTGGTGACCCTTTGAAGTAGACAGTGACGCTGAAAAGTCTAGATGAAGAAATTCTTTCTATTGTTTTAACCAAGAGTTAAATTGCTAGATTTAAACATGCAAATGTATTTTTATTGCTCTGCTCCTGACCAGCTGCAAAATAACAAAAGGAGGTGTAAAAGAATGTAGCTGCAGTTTCTGTTGGCCTGGAAACACTAGCACAGTGTGAAATGATGTAATGGTTATCAGAACTGCAATAGCAATTTAAACAGAGAGAACCAGAGATCATTAAGCACTTTTGTCTTGATCATCCAACTCACAGCACTCTGCCTGTTGTCTTATGTAAGTTATCTTAGACTTGTGTTTTCTTTTAGAATAGCTAGAAACTAGAAAGATTAAACTAAGTATTTTCTGTGATGTCAGAACTGTACTACTGAATTATTTTAAGTATTTTTGTGTGATCTCTGAATTCCTGACTAGCACTGACTGTGTAGTAGAAAGTATTGTCTTGTGGTTTTAATTATTTATTATTAAATATTTTAAAATCTTTTAACTGTGGCTGGTTTATGTAGAGATAAGTTAAGCTCTAGAGCACATTGCATATTTATAGTGATTGCTGTACTAAGTCACTCTAGTAAGCCTTGACTGTTTAGTCACATCTACCAATTAGATAATAATATTGCACAGTAATAATTGGACACCCTTTTAAGGGCTTTTGGGTAGCTGATAATATTAGCTGGGTGGTGGCAAGTGATTACTACCGTATAGTCTAGGTAAAAGGGGCACAGCTGGAGAACCTGTGCCAGCCTTTCCCAGAAGTGTCTGTGTGGTTGTATAAACTCTTATCTCACAGTGTGTGTGTGCGTCAGCTACTTGGGCAGGGACATGAAGCACTGGTTGGACAGAGAGAGTGCTGGAGATTTTAGCTTGCCCAACTAGGCTGAGATCTGGACCCTATAGCTGTGCCAGTGAGGAGTCTTACTAGGGACCTGGAGAGCAAGGGAACGACTTGCCCTGGGCTGACTGTGATCTCTGTGTGCTCTTAAGGGAAATTGCACTTTACTGTGTGTATTTGTTATCCTTTCCTCTCATTTGAGATGCCCTCTCTGGTGTTAATGGTGAGGATTGAGGCTCCTTGATTGCTGGGCCAGGGCACGGGCATCACAACATCCATAGCAGAGTCCTCCAAAATCAACCTCTGCAAATGCCATTCCTCTCAAGTAAAAAAAAAAAATAAAAAAAAATAAAAAAAAAGCAAGGCTGCAGCACCATACACTCAACCACCATCATCTAGCCTTCACCTTTTCTTCCTGGTAAATGTTGTGTTCCAACACCATGCAAAAACCATACAAATCGACAAAGTAGCTAGTTCCGCAGCAAATAGCCGAAATGTACAACAATCTCTACAGTTAAGATGTATGCCTCACATTCTCTATTTTTTTGCATGTGATAACTTTCCAGTGAGTGGTTGCATAGCAATCAATGACCATTACTAACAACCATTACTCTCGACTTCAACATATACTTTAATAAATTCAGCCCCTTTAGATGTGCTTGCTGATAAAACTGGGGTTATTTGGTCACACAGTGAAAACAAATAAACCCAATTAATTCACAATTGGGTCTAATGATGAGATTACCAGACCTCAGCCAACCCTTTATTTGGTTGACAATGGAGGAATTATGCAAAACGGAGCTTGATAAAGCTCACCTGCAGAAGCAATCTAAGACTCAAGAAGTAAAAGGTTCTGCCTAGGAAAGACAGCTGTGCCCTGCTCCTGTCCACTGCAGTTATTCTGTCCTGCCTACTAAACAGATCAGTGGTACAGACCCTGCCTCACAGCAATACATTGTGAAGCATAACCTTTGTAAACTCCACTCACACCGTCTCGATTCTTGGTTAATCGTGATTCCCATCTTCTTACTATTCACCCCATTTCTCCTTTCAACTGAAACTACAAATTTAAGAGGAACAAATGGGAAGGAAAAAAAACATCTAGGAAAGCATCCATCAAGCACCTCACAACCACCAATGATGACAATAAACCCCAGCATGTAACCACCCGACCACCAATGCTCACACTGCTTAAGCCCTCAGCCATGAGAATACACACCACTACTACTTCCCACACATACCACAAGACACAGAAAGCCCAGGCCCAAACAAAATGTTACTGCCCTACCAATCATATACCCACAAATTTTTATCACACACCCAGACTACCCAGACCAAAATTATAACAAAATAATAATTCCACACCCATGCCATTCCCATCCACTTCACACTGATCATGGCTACTTACCAAACATTACCTATTTCATCATATACCAAGGCCTACTTACTCCACAGTACCTACTGGTTATCATGGACATCGTGGATGTCATACATGCAGTAGCAAGTTCATAGGTTTCATACGTGTTTACTAGGCTAATGACCGCAAGGGTCCTTTTAAGCCTAGCCCTGCATCCCAAATCACTGAAAAGATCTATCTAATATGTAGGGAATTACCTTAGATAAGTGTAATCAGGGACATGGGATATGAAATATTTACAAGCAGGGGCCTGGGAGACAAACCATTTACAGGTTGCCTGTGTCCATTAGAGACACAGGTGCCAAATCAGGGATGAATTTCCTGTTCCCCACTAATTGTCCAAGTTGCACTTGAATTGGGTTAGGGCGGAACTCTGCTTCACATGGATGGGCAGCCTTTTCCAGATGAGGTAGTCTCTGTGATACATACCTGTCTCTCCAGCAGGTCCTATTTATATCACAGGCAAGGTTTAAGTCTTTAGAATGAGTAACTCTGGTGCTGTTTGTTCTGTTGATATGCAGGACGTTTACCACAGTGGGGTCAGCCCTGTATGCCAAACAAAGATCTCCCCTGAAAAGCCCGAAGGAGATAGATTACAGAGCTAGGACCTTGAGGCGGTCTGCATCGGTCATTTTACTTATGCCCTGTAATGCCGAATACAGTGGAACAATGACTTCCTTGGACTTAGATGTCATACCTTTGTTTATAAGTTGCACAACATAGAATGATTTAATTACTACTGTGGACATATGGTGGTCAAAGGCTAGATTACTGTCTATGTGTGTCCCTATGTCCCTGACTACTGGGTCAACTCTAAGGGGTATGTTGAAATATGATAGTTACTAGGGGTGGAGGGCATCCTGAAGGACATTATTATGAATTTCTTGGTATTAACTTTTAGTCCATGGCTCTGATACCAGTTGTTTGTCTGTGTCAGCCCTTCCTGGAGAACATTTGTGTCAGTGTTAGGATTCAGTGTCAGCTCCTAATTTTCAATTATCTGCAAATTTAGTCAGCCAGAGACCATTGACTTTGGCCTTGACTTCAAAAAAGTAAATGCCAAAAAGGAGCAGTCCAAGGACCAATCCCTAAGGGACGCCACTTGTGACTGTCCTCTTTGTAGAGGTGGACTCCCCAGTTCATGCCAAAATGGGATTCCTTACCCAGTTACACTTGCATAAAATCCATTAAGCCCCTCCCTCCGCTTACCTCATTTCCTCCCAATCCTCCTTCATTCCCATTTAACCTTTTCATCTCCGCTACCCTACTTCCCCTATCCTATTAATCCCCACTACGAATTTTATCTAACCCCCCCCCGCCTCCGAAGATGTTCCTAGACAAATTGGTTTGTTACCAAATCTCATTTATGCTAACTCCAAGACTGCACAATCTCCAGGAAAAGGGAATATTCCCATACTTGGGGATTTTCAATCTAGTGCACCAGTAGAATCTCTGCATATGTCAACCAAATGTGGTTGATTAAACAGAAGTCAACTATTCAGCATTTCGACCAAATCTTCAAGTCCCAGAGAGACATATAGAGATAAATAGATATAGATATACATATGCATGCATATGTGTATTTATGTGTATGTA
The DNA here is from genome assembly GCF_019279795.1 of Protopterus annectens. Lineage (NCBI taxonomy): Eukaryota > Metazoa > Chordata > Ceratodontiformes > Protopteridae > Protopterus > Protopterus annectens. Next base: position 386,806,984 of record NC_056727.1, on the reverse strand, counting down.
TATAAATATATATATATATATATATATATATATATATATATATATATATATATATATATATGTGTGTGTGTGTGTGTGTGTGTATCTGTGTGTGTGTGTGTGTGTGTGTGTGTGTGTGTGTGTGTGTGTGTGTGTGTGTGTGTGTGTGTGTGTGTGTGTGTGTGTGTGTGTGTGTGTGTGTGTGTGTGTGTGTGTGTGTGTGTGTGTGTGTGTGTGTGTGTGTGTGTGTGTGTGTGTGTGTGTAAGGGTGGTATATGACTATAGCAGAGGTGACTACAGTTCTTTTATCAATTAAATGTTTAGCCTATTAGGCTATGTACTTAGATTATGACTTGATTTCCCTTCCTTTCATTTTGTTTTATGACCTCCCCTCAAAAAAAATATTTACACAAACTATGGATTAAGACATGTTCTCTAACCCTTTTACAATACTAAGTTTTGCTGGACCCCATATTGTACCTTTTTTCAAAACTGCTCATGTTTCTGATGAGCAAAGCTGTATTCACATGAAATAAACATTAAAGCATGGGGTTACAATATGAAGGAAACATTACGACAGAGGGCTACAGTGAAGATATAGTCTACCTAGCAGTATCCACATGAGGGAAACATTAAGAAAGGGGGTTACGGTGAAGATATATGTTACCTAACAGTATCCTTGTGAAGAAAAGATTAAGGTAGAAGGCTACAGAGAGGATATAGTCAACCAAATGGTAGTCACATGATGGAAACATTAAGGCAGAGGGCTACACTGAAGATACATTCTGCCTTATAGGTGACACAGATCTTTAAATAAAGTCAAAAAGTCAGAACTCTGTATCCTTCAGAGTGTTATTTCCTTGTTTTCATCAGGATGCCTAGATTGTTACTTCCATTCTGAAGAATGCGTATGTTATTGCTTTTGCTGTACCCCAGTAAAATGCAACTTCTCTGATTCCCTGTAGGTAATGGTACACTTCATTTATGCATCTACTTCCCAACTTGTGATCACAGTTAAGAACTCTCTTAATGCCTGTTCTACTATGCCTATCAGAACTGCACAGACTCAGCCTGGCACTCAGCAAACCTTTTACTAAACACTCTAAATCTCACATTAACTGCTGAGTAGTCTTCAAGTCTATGTTTTTTGGGTTCTACTTTTTATCACTGAATTTGCAGTTTACCGAATCACAAGTGAATGATTCCACTTAACCGCAGCCTTACTTCTATGAAAGTCCACTTTTCTAAACTACAAATTCCTGAAAAGTAATTACGTAACATATAAAAAAAAACACACACACATTCTCGATTAGCTGTGCAGGGGGCAAGCCCCCTTTTGCCACCCCACACCCCTGCCCCTTATATATACTAACTCCAAGATCACACGACAGTGACAGCAAGGGTAAATATCCCTGTTGTTTCTGTACTGCAATCTCCACTCGAATGCTACAACTGCTGTATCCCTATTGTTACTGTACTGCAATCTCCACTCGAATGCTACAACTGCTGTAAACACAACATACCATATAAAGATGACTGCTGACACTACTGTCTAATCCCTCATACTTCACAACTGGTACAGTGTACAAGAAGTAACACAAAGGCTGTACACATCTACTTCTTGCACTATCAGCACTACACTATGTATGTCGATGAAACGGACATTGGAAAGGTGGAATTTGGAACAACTGCAGTTTCGGGTAAGTGAAGTTGTTTGCTTGCAATCCAGTAAACTGTAAATTCGATGATAAAAAGTGACCTTTTTTTATACACAGAACTTTTAATTATCCAAATCACAGTCTTCACTAATCTTAATGTAACTCATAAGTAAACAAAAGGAAACAAAATATTGTATAGATATCATCTAGACATATGTTTGCTAGGTATGTTAAAGATGCCTTTCTTCGGTAGTGGTATAATGGCATTAAGTAATCTCTCATGTGCGGATTAAAACATTACCATTTGACAGTATCACATAACCTTGGAAGAGTGAGCATATTTAGAGGAGACTCAGTCAAGATGTGAGGATCAAAATGATCTTTCTACATGTCATAAAATACATATGTCTGTGTGTGTGTGTGTGTGTGTGTGTGTGCGTGTGTGTGTGTGTGTGTGTGTGTGTGTGTGTGTGTGTGTGTGTGTGTGTGTGTGTGTGTGTGTGTGCGTTTGTGCACAATTACATCATGTAAGGTATAGAACTCAAAAGGCAGAATCACAAATGGTAGAACAAAAGAGAGATAATTGCAAAACACTGAATGACTCATAAAAAGTGAATCACAAACCACTGAATACTTCTCGCCTACTAAAAAAGTTGCGTATCTGTAAACCACAGCTACAAAAGCGAGATGGTCTTTATAGTGATACTGCCAGGGAAAGAGTTTTTAGTAATGTAATGAAATTACTCGTGTGCTATCCCTAACCCTACTCCTAACCCTGTGCAGTACATTAGTGAAACCCCTTTCCCCAACAGTATCAGTACACAAGACAAAAGGACACACAACACACTCAATGCAAAACATGCACAACAATGAAGCTATCCACTTACCAAACCATTATGATTACCTTAGCCTGTGAACACTTGCATACTCACACCACCTGCTATAACACAGTCTTACACATTTTTATTTATTTATTTTATTTTACATTTGTTGACCGGGAGTGTCCAACTGAGCCAAAGCAATTTTCAACAGAGGCCCAGGGAGAAAAGCTCCAAACATGTAATATAGGACAATTTAACAATAGTAATTAGACATTCAATATTAGAGAAAGAGAGTAACCCAGGAATTTTTTTGGATTACAATAATCATTGCATTTCAATATTAGAGAAAAAGAATAATACAAGAGTTATTTAGGTATACAACCATCTTTACATTAATTATCAAGTTATATCATATGTAAGCATTACTGGGCAGCACACAGATTAGTAAAGGGGTCAGACTGATAGTAAAGGAAAGTGGATTGAGTAAGGATCTAAGTTGGTTACTTTGAAGCTAAGAAGGGAGGATTTTGGTCAGGGTGGGCGTGAGCAGAGGCAGGTCCAGTGTTTTTTAAAGTAATCTTTGGTGGGTCTTTTACATTTTTTAGGGTTTGCCAGATTTCTTATTTCTAGAGGGAGTTTGTTCCATGCAATAGAGGGGTGGTAACTATATAAGTTGCTGTCAGTTTTGGTTTTTGGTTTGTGAACCTTTAGTAAGTCTTGGGTTACACTTCTGAGATGTCTGGTAGGAGAGTAATGTGAGATGAGAGATGACAGAGCTGGGCAGAAAGATGGTAGATATAGAATGGAGTGGATCATTTGTAATTGAGATTGGAGTAGCAGGTGAGGTAGTTTAAGCCAGTTTAGAAATTTAAGGGAGAGGCAGTGATGAGATTTATATGAGTGTTGAACTGTGAATCTGGCTACCTTGTGATTGGTTGTTTCTAGTTTGGAAAGTAGAGATGAGTTTAGATTAGTAAGTATTTGGGAGCAGTACTTTAGACAAGGAAGAAGATAGACATGAGTTAGAGTATGTCTTGCTTCAGTGGTGAGGAATCTGCTATTTCTGTACAGAAGTCCTAGCTTCTGTTGGGTTTTCCTGATGCAATTGTTAATATGTAGATCAAATTTTAGTTGGTCGTCTATGGTGATGCCAAGTAGTTTTGTGTTGGCATCGACTTCAATAGGAGTATTCTTTAAGGATGTTATGGTAAAGGAAGATTTGATGTGGTTAACAGATTTAGGGAGAAAGAGAAGCAGTTTTGTTTTTTTAGGATTGAAGATGAGCTGGTGTTTTTTGAGCCAAGTCTCGACAGAGTTGAAGGATGTCTGGGTAGTAGATAGGAGTCCAGAGAGAAAGTTTGCAATAGTGATGACTGTAGAGTGCATATTGGACAATGGTGGACTGAGGACAAGAGGAGTAAAGTGAGTTGGTAAAAATATTAAACAGTAGAGTTCCAAGTATGGATCCCTGGGGAACACCAGGTTTTACTTGTAGGGCAAAGAAAGTGCTGAGTCCTGTCTGACCAACTGCTGCCTGTCAGTGAGATAGCTGGAGAACCATGTTACTGTATCAGGAGTGAAGTAGAGGTCAGTGAGTTTAAGTAATAAGGAGTGTGAGACAGAGTCAAACACCTTAGGGAGGTCAAGGAATAGACAGGATATGAGTTTATGATTGTCTATAGCACTGAAAAAGGATAGGAGAGCAATGGTAGTACTGTGCTTAGGACGGAAACCGTGCTGGGTAGGAGTGAGTTCTTTTTTTTTTGTAGGAGAGGATGCACTACTTGTTTGTGTACACATTTCTCAAGTATTTTTGAGAGAGGAGAGAGTATAGCAATAGGTCTGAAATTACATATTTCTGAGGAGTTGCCTCCTTTGTGAATTAAAAGAGTATAGAACTGTTTCCAGATAGCTGGAACTTTAGATTCAGAGATGGAGCAGTTGATAAGGATAGATAAATACACAGCCAGGGAATGTGCAGCATTCTGGAGAAAGTATGAAGGGATATGATCAGCCAATTCAGAGCATGACTTGAGTTTAGAAAGTAGAGCTTTCATATAGGTAGTAGGAACAGGTTTGAGAGAGAGATTTTGTTGGGTCAGTATCTTTACAACCACCATTTTTTCACCCAAACATTAATTTTCATGCATACCCATACTTACCTACACTATATACAACTAAATCTGACCATATGTGATCCACTCAAGTCAGTATTCACCCATTT
>NC_056727.1:386622302-386794802 GCF_019279795.1 Protopterus annectens | reverse complement strand
TTGACATTTGGGTTTATTATCTATTTGCATGCATATATGTATACATGTATATATGTATATATGGGTCTACCTGACATTGCCGACACTCCAGAATGCCGACAACCATATGACCAACACCATATGATCGACATTCGGAATGCCGACAATGCGGAACCGGCATCTCACTATAGTGCAGAATGGAAAGATTTCCATTCCTGCACTGTAGTGTGATCTCGGAGTTACTATATTAAAGTTATGGGGGAGTGTGCAGGGGGGCATAGCCCCCCAGCTAGCAGTTGAAAGGAAATTTTATTTTCCTTTTACATGGTCTACTTACAATGTCGAGATTTCATATGTCCGTCATATGGTGTTGGCCATATGGTTGTTGGGATTCTGAAATTTTGGCATTGTGAAGTAGATCTGTATATATACATACACACACACATATATATGTATATATATATATATATATATATATATATATATATATATATATATATATATATACACACACACACACACACACACACACACACACACACACACACACACACACACACACACACACACACACACACACACACACACACACACACACACACACACACACACACATATATATATATACACACACACACACACACACACACACACACACACACACATATATATATATATATATATATACACACACACACACACACACACACACACACACACACACACACACACACACACACACACACACACACACACACACACACACACACACACACACACACACACACACACACACACACACACACACACACACACACACACACACACACACACACACACACACACACACACACACACACACACACACACACACACACACACACACACACACACACACACACACACCATACTTTGATACCAGAAAAATGGGGGAAGAGCTATCATTACTATGTCTATTGTGGACAATGTTGTGGCTTCAGGACACACTATTCACTAGATATTTTATGTGTGTGTGTGTGTGTGTGTGTGTGTGTGTGTGTGTGTGTGTGTGTGTGTGTGTGTGTGTGTGTGTTTGTGTAAATATATTTGTTTGCCTTCCACTGTGTTAAATTATTTTATTCCCCCTAATGCTATAAACTGTCTCATGGATTCTGTGTAATGCAAGGATGTCAGACTGGAGCAGACGGGCTCAGTTGTGTTCAAAGTTTCTATTTTTGTTGTTCCAGAGATTCCCCCCATGCTAACTGTTGAAGCTGACCCTCTGGGTCACCCCTTGATCTATTTTTTTCCTCAGGACGACAGTCATATGGCTCATTCATTCCCTGGGGCAAGAATGGAAAATGTAACCCTAATACTACTTCTTCTAACTGCCATAACTATCCATGCAAGTGAAAGGTTTAATGTGGAAAGCTATTAGCTTGTATGAAAGGAGCATTTGGCTACTCTGTCCAGATAGGCCTGGAATAATTTCTACTTAGCAATGATGATCCCAGATCAGGCAGCAGTGAGACATTATGTTTCAGCTTTTCTAACAGGAAGTTGAATGTGTGAACTTTTCATTCCACGGAGAATCTTATTAATAAATCTGCACCGCGTTATGTTATCCTGTCATCTGTACTGTAGTTGCAAAGATTTTAGTGCAGTAGCAGTAAAATGCTTCTACTTCACATCTGATTGTATGAACTTCAGAGCCATTGGTGTAGACATGTTACTTCCTACTGCAGTCATTCTCACACTTTGTTAGACTGGGTCATGTCTGAAACTGCTTACATGATCAATATCACAACCATAAATAGACACAACTACATACTCGTTCAAGGTGTTACATTATCATAAGTTGCTTTCTGTATCTAGCCAGTGGCTCACCAGAGGATGGGAGGAAGCATTGCAACTTACTATTTAAGAATGATGGCATATGTAAGGCATTTTAAATTGTCTACAAATTATATAGCTATTACTCTTAAGTTATCACTAGATAAAAAAAGAAAAAAACTTCTTTCAGTGTTGCACAAATGTTTTTACGTGTCTCTTCCAGTTCTTTGTATGAAAACTGCCAATGAAGAGGCAGATTTTTGACCAGAAGCAGGAGGGACTGAAGCAGCAGGTGTGGAAATAGGGAGAAAGTCAAAGAGTCATGCAAGGAATGCAGAGACACCTGTAAGAAGGGGAGAAACTGCAGAAGGAATGTGAACGTTTTGAAAGAGAAATTGTTTAAATGTAAAAACAAGTTTAACACTAGGATCTAGGTACACAGGAGGATATATTTCCATAAGAACACAGTGGTGCAGTGGTTTGTATTGTTGCCTCACAGCAAGAGGTTCTCTGGTTTGATTCTTAGCTGGGGTGCCTTCTGTGGGGAGTCTGCATGCCCTCGCTATGCTCATGTGGGTTCCTCCCACATTACAAAAGACATGCATCCAGAGCATTTTTCCCCAGGCTTCCACTAAAAATTGGCTTGTTTTAAGTCAAACTTTCCCCATAAACAAATTTTAAATAAAGAATACTTGATTGAGACATGAAAATATAAGAAATGGAAAACAGGGCAAACTATAACTTTGAAAACTGAAGTAACCAAGCTGGACAGACAAATTAAACACAGTGTCAAACAAGAACTAGAAAATTTTGAAGAAAAGTTATAAGAAGATATTGCTCATAATAGGAAGCCATTTTATATATGTATATAAGGTGTAGTCTACATGTAAATTCTAAAATTTATTCTTAGACACAACAGATTCAGGATTTATTTACAAAAATCTTATGGCAGAAGGCTTAAGGCAGTCTGGCTCCACAAAGGGAGTGATAAATTGTCCTACTGACATCCAGTCAACCTCAGATACTGAAATCAATTTAAATTATATCGAGAAAGAACTATGCAAAATATATCAATACAAAGGATAGGGAAGAGGCAGACTTAGTAATAATGACCTGTGAATATTTGCAGACTTAGTAATAATGACCTGTGAATATTCGGCATGAACTTACAGTACCATTATATCTGTTATTTTCCAAGTAGTATAAATATGGAGAGAATTCTCATGATTGGAGACATATACGTGCTAAACCTGTCTTTAAGGGAAAGGAGAGTGGGACAAACCCAGAGTCATACAGACCCAGAAGTTTACTTTCATGTTGTGAAAAAATAATGGAGAATGTTATGTTGGATAAATTATTGCCAGAACTGCAAAAGTTGGGACTTGAAACCATACATCAGCATGCATATGTTGTAAATAGGCCCACTACCACTTGTAACATGATGTAACAATAAAGTTACAGCTATAAAAGGTAAATTGTAATGTGATGTAATTTTTATAGATTTAACTTTAGTATTTGATAGGTCATACACAATACATTGATCAATCTCTTTCATCTCAGGTGTTCCGCATTCTGTATGCAGATGAGTTAAATACGGGTAAACTGATTACATGTGTCACAGACAGAGCATGTCTGCAAAAGATCTTGACTAAAGTGACCATTTGGGCACAGGAGAATAATATGCTAATACATAAATCAAAAACTAAGCCTATGAAATTTGAAAGACATAAATTGAAAGGTGTATACTTAATACAGTACACAATGATTGAACCTGTAGATTCATTTAAGGACACTGATATATGGTCCAGCTTTGAGTTTTTTTTCTAATCATATCAACCAACTGGTTAACGATGGTTCTAGAACTATAGGTTGTATAAAAAGATTTATAAAGTGTAGGAAATTAGAAAGTCACTGTTTATTAGTTATATTAGACACAAACTTGACTATGGAATAATAATATGGAAACTGTTTAATAAAAAAGTATGATTAAATTAAAAGGAGCGCAATGGAAATATACCAATAGCATCCATTAATGTGAACATTTAAGTTATTATAATTGTCTCTCGGCTTCTCCCATTAGGGGTCACCACAGCAGATCACCAGTACACAGACTGATTGGCAGTGTAGTTGCACACACACCCCTACTGCATGTTTTATAAAACTCATTCGACCACAGGCAGGATATGCAGAATCCACACAGATGGTGCTCCAATCAAGAATCGAACCAGAGAGCCTCTTGGTGTGAAGTGACAATGCTAAACGCTGCACCACCACGGTTGACTAGAAAATTTAAGTTATTATGAAAGACTAAAATATCTGACCTTGTACAGTGTTTCTTACAGATATTTAAGAGGAGATTTTATTCAGGTATATAGGCCATTTAGAGACAACTACCTCTGGGAATGTTTGGGGTTATCAAAAAGTACTAGAGAATCATCAGATAAACTATGTAGAAGATTCTATAGGAATGAAAAGTGTACTAATTGGTTCTCTGGGAAAGTAGCTGATAGTTTACTATTTTTAAGAACAGCCTGGACACTTTTTATGGAAACAGCTATTTTGGTATATTGGCAGACTAGAAGGGCATTATTACCCATGCCTGAAATATTTATATGCATGCATATAAATGTCTCTAATGAAATTACAAATACATTAAATGCTTCTTGCAGTTAATTTCCTGTAACATTTATATGGAATTAAATCAAGTGATTTTGCCCCAAAGGAAAAATGTGGTATTCCATAAAACACTGTTTTATTCATGAATTTTTGACCACTGTGCCTCACTTCAACTTGTCCAGCCTCTAAGGCTGAAAAGAAGCATCAGATTATTCACCTATACAAGGTTAAGTCCAGAGAGACTATTTGCCAACAGAAATAAAATAAGACTACCACCAACAGTAGTAACAGAGGATTATGGGTAACAGAAAGTTCACACCGGGGATCACACCAACAGAACTACTAGATAGGGGCCAAGGGTACTAGCTGCTAGTACAAGGGTCTAGGGAACTACTAAAGGAGCGGTGAATACTGCACAACATGGCTGGGCTAATATATGCCTTCAGGCAGATAGCCCAGTACCAACCTATGAATCTATGAACCTATTATGATCAGCGTGCTGACCATAATCAGTGCATTAATGTGGTTATGATCAGCGTGCTGACCATAATCAGTGCATTAATGTGGTTATGATCAGCGTGCTGACCATAATCAGTGCATTAATGCGGTTATGATCAGCGTGCTGACCATAATCAGTGCATTAATGTGGTTATGATCAGTGTGCTGACCATAATCAGTGCATTAATGTGGTTATGAAGTATGTTCAAGAAACTCGCCTCAAAAGTTAAAAACTGCACTGTGAATTTCTTGAATCCATATTGAAAATGCTTTAGTAAGCAGTTATGCTGGGAGATCTAATCATAATTATTTGTAATACATGAGATTTTAGCTGTTTATATGTACTACAACTTACAAGAAGAACAAATGTAGGAATACAAAGTGTTCTAGCTTTTTGAAATTTGCAATATATGTAGCAATATATAGCTGCCACACAGACAATGGGCAGAAGTGGAGTATCCACTGACCAACAAAGAGCTTCAAAAGGTGTTTGACACCCTGCTGTCACACTACATGAAAGCAGAGAAGCACCCTTACCATCTTCAATGTAAACCTATTAACTGGATGGGAAGCCTCAGATTCTCCCAGGTCTACCTTGTATTACCCTCCTGGAGGCTGGTGGGAACGTTTGAATAGGAGATGTTAGGTAGGTTTGTAATAGTCTGTTGACTGATTGTCTAGTACTTGCCTATGAACCTTTACACCTATGTACCTTTATTTTTTATGTAGCAAAGTGCAGTGTTTTACAGTTTTTAAAGCTATCAAAATACTTCTGGTACTCTTTTGTGGCAGCTGCTGTATGTGGTCCATACTTGGTCAAAACAGCTGTCAAAGGTAAAAAATGAAGTTCACAGTATATTGACTCTACTGACACTGCTGCATAATCTTGAAAAGGACAAAACTTTTAAGCATATTTTTGACAAAAGAAGCATTTTTAAGCACCTATCAGCACTGCTATGCCATATTATCACACAAGAGAATAAACAGCAGCATGCACAGAACAGCATCTGGAAGATGAAACAACTTTAAAAGCTATGATACTCTTTATACCGACATATTTTACTTTATTCTTGTGCTGTAACTTGATTTATATTAGAGCTGTTAAAGCTTTTACAGGATGAAAGGTACAGTCCATTTCTTGAAGTGATTATCTTTGCATCCATATCTTGAGTATATTACAGCTTGGTTATGAATGATATCTGATCATAATTCTTTGTGTTGCCTGCCTTTCTGATGTCAAAAAAGTGCATAACAAGCATATTTTTTTGTTGATAATGGAGCATATTCAATGCATTACATACAATATGATAAGTTTCAACAATCAACACATTCTCACTTACAGTCTAACCAAGCTTGTCAACAGAAAATAATATTTATTGATGTATTTTTTTATTCATTCATTTATTCATTCATTCATTCGTTCAGTTAATCGCATACATGGGTTAATCCAAGGACGTGCTTCAGCAATGTCCAGGGTTACAGGACTAGAGTAAATGTAATTCACACCTAGAGGCAACACAGATTACTAAAACTTGCATCATCATGGATTTCAATTATATACAGTTACAACAGAAACAATAGGCAGTGAAAATAAGAAGTGAAGAACACAGATATATGTGTAAGTAATTGTGGTGCTGGACTGGTGCTGGGGAAAATGGGTTTAAAGATGTTCCTTTTTTCTGTTTTATGTCATGCAGTTAATACATTTAGACTTCAAAGTGTGTAACCTTGTAATCTTTTGTTTTGTAAATATAAAATGAGATGAATGGGGGGGACATGTACAAATCTAGTATTTGAAAATATAAAATATAACCTCTTAACATCTCCTGTATTGGCAAGGGTCATAAAGTGTAACTACAGTCTATTCTTAAAAAAACAAACAAAAAAAAGAAAACAAGATAGATCTGTGAAAAATACAGATATTGCTATGTAAACAATAAGAAATGTATGTAATATATCTTAGTCTGGTAATTTCTGTAGTTTCTGTGCTGAAGTAATTGAGCCTTTGTATTTTACAGATAAAAGAACTGGTTTATTTACTTTTACTGTAGAAATGCAACCAACTAAAAGAAAAAAAAAAGCTGACCATGTTTTTTGTGCAAAAGGAACTCATGTAGTGGGCTCTGGAGAACAGAGCTAAAGAACTGGAATGCATAAATATTTGAGCCAGTTCTTACTGAAGATAGTGAGGTGACAGTTCCCGTAACTTTGCAGTCCGCAATTTCTGCATGCTATTTTCTTGGAAATTATAATAGAAAGGGTTCAGTATTGTTTAAACTAGAGGTAATCAGATATATGTATTTCTGTCTGTATAACTCTTATTCTTATATTCCTTATGTGCCTTCTTACTCCTCTGCTTATACATATTTTGTAGTTGTCTATTATTAGAAGAGAGTTATCATTTACTACTGGTGATTTATAAGTCGTGTTCCCATTTCCACTTAACTAGATAACTTGAAAATGTTAATGTGCATAATTTTATACTTTACTAAATCAAGAGCAGCAGGCAGCTGATGGCAGAAGTACTGCCATGGTAGTACTGCCATGGTAGGAAACATACTGTGGAGAATTTGATTATTCTGTCTTATTTTTTAGGAGCTGCATATGTGTGTGTGTGTGTGTGTGTGTGTGTGTGTGTGTGTGTGTGTGTGTGTGTGTGTGAAAATAACTTGTAGAAAAGCAGCTACCATAGGTAAGGAGTAGTTGAAAACATTCTAATTCAGAAAAAGAGTGGTGAGAAAGGAGCCTCGAGTGCTAGGCCAAAGGCATAGCTTTGGAGGGGGCCTACATGCAGTTTTAAAAAATCTTAAACTAATAGTCTGCACCATGGAGCCGGTTATAAGGATGTTGTTACCATGCATATTCCAATAGAAAGACCAGATGCACAGCGACCAGACTTTTTTCTATTGGTATATGCTCATTTTACAATGAGAATTCTGGTCAGGCTGTGCAAACATGCTCATTTTTGTATAGCAATGAGCCATTATTGCATAATACATGTTTAGTGATAATTGCAATACTGCAGATTGTGTAACTCTTGCAATAAAGACCATATGACAGATTGTAATTGTTGGAGTGAATAGACCACCAAAGTGCTAATGACCTGGAGCAATTCATACATTTCTTGCATGAAACACAAGAGGAAAAAATTAGCTGAAGGATTAAATTCACCAGAAATAGACTGGAAAGTGATTCCTGGAATTTATCAACTCAAATGCCCTGGATCAGCTGGTAAACTCCCCTACCAGAGTCCACAACATACTGGACCTGGTCATCACCAACATCGGCGACAGGTGCTCCGTATCAGAGGTCAGCCTGTCACTGGTTAGATCAGACCATAAACTAATCACCCTGGATGTCCACACCCCACCATCACCCCCAACCAAGGAAACCACAGTGAAAAACTTTTCTAAAGCAAACTTCATCTTACTTAAGTCAGAGGTGGTAAGTTTCACAGCCCCCACGATAAAGGATAACACTGCCCAAAATGCAGAATCCTTTACAATTGCACTCTATGAACACCTACACGGATGCATGGATTGTGCAATCCCTAGCAAAACCAAGACTTACTCCCCTAAGAGAAGGAAACCAGTCTGGTGGACCCCTGCCATAAACAGGTTATACAACAAAAGGAGGAAACTAGTTCAGAAAAAAAGCAAATCCCAAGAAGGAAAGACATCCCTGATCAGTATCAATAAGAAACTAAGGTCCCTCATAAAATCATCCAAGGCTAACTTCGAAAGAAAAATAGCCAAGTACTTGAAAGATAACCACAAAGCCTTCTTTAGCTATGTCAAAAATCTAAGTGGCAACTCACAGATATGCTCTGAGATAGTGCAAAATAGCACAAAATATACTGAACCTACTGATATTGCTAACATACTGGCAGATAGATTCAGTGCAAACTTCACCTCCCTCTCACCTTCAAAAGGGCCCACAACAATACCGGAAAAGTGTAGTGTCCCAGAAATCACAGAAGCACAGGTGAAAAGAGCCCTTTCAAAAGCCAAAAACACAGCATCAATGGGGCCAGGTTGTGTCCCAGGCTGCGTCTTGCATGAACTACAGAACAAACTAACACCCCACCTAAAGACGCTGTTCAACCTCAGCCTCTCCACAGGCTATGTGTCCATAGAATGACGCACAGCAATGGTTATTCTGCTCCACAAAGGAGGAGCCACAACTGACCCTGGTAACTATCGCCCCATAAGCCTGACTAGCCTGGTCTGCAAAGCTATGGAGCGCATCATCATGGAACTCATTAACAAAGACATTGGGAACTTCCAAACACTTGACCTGACCCAGTTCGGCTTTGTTAAGGGCAGATCATGCCTACTAAACCTGGTTGACTTCTTCGAGACAGTTACCAAGGCCATAGATGAGGGGAAAGGTGGTTCACACAGCCTACCTTGATCTCGCCAAGGCGTTCGACACCATTCCTCACTCGGGTATTATAGAAAAACTCACCAGCCTGAACATAAACCCCTACCATCACAAGATGGGTTGCCAACTGGCTTACAGACAGAACTCACACAGTAACTAGAAAACTCCAGGCCCAGATGCAGTATGTAACTTCTGGCTAAAAGTAGTAACATCTTTACATGAAGATTTAGCCCTGAGTAAGAACTATTTATATACACATCCCAAACAGACACCAAGCTGTTTAAAAACAACAATAGTCCCACTTAAAAGTGAACATACAGTCTATCCTAAAAACTATAGACCACTAACTTGCCTTCTGATGATGTACTAACTATATACTGGAACTGATGCTGATAGAGTTTATAGTCATTTAGAAGAAAACTCAATCATGGCAATAGAACAAAAAGGTAATAAAAGAAAGCCATATGGAATAAAGGATCATTTGTTGTTAAATAAAGTCTTAATGGAGAATTGTAAAAAGTATGGCATGGATAGACTACAAAAGCATTTCACGGCATTCCACATTCAAGGATAAAAGAGCACTTAGAAATGTATGAGATACATCCTATATTGATCAATTGCATTATAGTGACCATGAAACAGTGGCAAACTACTCTGCAGCTAAGCCATGATAAAGGACTAATTATTATCCCAGGGATAAAAATTCATAGGGGGATATTCCAGGGTGACTCTTTGTCATTGTTGTCCTTTTGTCTTGCCCTTAACCCATTAAGCTGTCTGCTTAACAAATTAGGTTCTGGTTACAATTTGGCTCCCAGAAAACAATGAAATGTAAAGACTTCTCATCTTCTTTCTGTGAATGATTTAAAACTGTTTAGTTCATCAGATGCAGAACTGAAAGTACAACAGCAAGTGGTGAAAACTTTCTCAAATGATATAAGAATGTAATTTGGTCTTGTGCAAAAGCAACATTTAAATCAGGAAAGCTGCAGCACCAAGAAAATATTAGTCTAGTACAGGAATGGGATATAAAAGAACTTGAGCAGGAGGGAGTATATAAATATTTGGGAATTGATGAAGGATTGACAATAAAACATTAACAAATGGGAATAAAACTTAGTAAGGAATATTTTAGGAGACTAAAATTAATACTGAAAACAGCTCTGACATCTAGGAGCAAAGTTCAAGCTATAAACCAATTTGTTCTTCCTGTTTTAGCTTACAGTTTTGGGATGATTGACTGCCCCAAAATGTATTGGATCAGTTGGACAGGAACACAAGAATAATGTTTTACTCTTATGAAATGATTTCTAAAATCACTGCATACCAAGATTATATATTCTCCATTCAGAAGGCGGTATGGGCCTCCTCAAAACCGATTACATGTATAAATCTGCAATCATAGGACTGCATACATATCTACTAACCTCAAAAGATCCAAACATAGTGAAAGTTTTAAAGCATGAGGAGAACAAGTCTAGCATACTTCCCTGCTTAGTTTAATGAAAGCATATCAGCGTCAAACAGGAATGGAAATCAAACCAAAAGTAGACAAAAACAGGCAGCAACTGAATGTGCCAAAAAACAAAAGAAAGAATATAAGGTGAAGGATCAGATGCGCAAGAAATGTGGAAAAAGCATAAGTAGACAAAACGTCTTGAACAACCTGGAACAACCTCATGTCGAACAGGATATGATGTAGGAATGTTTAAGGGAGGTGAATTCAAACCAAAAGATGAAAGATTAATATTGGCAGCCTAGGACAGTGGACTACATACACATCGGTTTACAAGTCCACTGAACATGTTAGAGAAACACACAAATGCAAGTTTTCTGAAACAGAATTGGAAACAGTAACACATCTTGTTTCTGGGTATGATACACTGATAGCAGAGGGCCATTATATTGAAAGGCATAAATATGTGGCAAGACAGTTGTTGCATTGGGGATTATGCAAACATTACAATATTGATGTAGCTGAGAAGTATTGGAAACATGAGTCACAAAGCATTATAGAAAATTATGAAGTTTATATCACATGGGTTAACCCATTATCAACAGTTCAAAACATAGATGTGAGAAAACCAGATATAGTAATCCATGAAAAGAAGACAAAAGTAGCACTGATCAGTGAAATTGCTACACACAGTGATTACAATGTCTCATGTACAGAGAGACACAAAGTCATAAAATACCAGGATTTGCAGGCAGAAATTAGGGAAATGTGGAAAAAGGATACACAGAGAGTTGCAGTAGTAGTAGGAGCAATGGGTTTCATAAAAAAAAATTACAGTTGTAGTTAGATATGCTACCATTACATTTACCTCTGTATGACCTGCAGAAGGAGCCAATTTGGGTACTGCAAGGAGCACTTTTGGCTAACAGCAAAGATTAAAACAATACTTATTTCATGATCTTCAATTAGACTTTGACTTTGGAATGGTCCATTCCTGTGATGGTATTAGAAACCCAAAAGAACT
This sequence comes from Protopterus annectens, assembly GCF_019279795.1. Taxonomy (NCBI): domain Eukaryota; kingdom Metazoa; phylum Chordata; order Ceratodontiformes; family Protopteridae; genus Protopterus; species Protopterus annectens. The sequence continues at coordinate 386,783,034 of NC_056727.1, read as the reverse complement.
TGGAGAAATTAAACCAGATTATACTGTTATATCTGTCATTCACTAGGTCATTAATGTATGGGAAGATTCCTCAATATTGAAGACATGCACTTGTTAAGCCTGTCTTTAAGGGATATGGAAATAGGATAAACCCAGAAGCATATAGACCCATACGTTTACTTTCTTACTCAGCAAAGATAATAGAGAATGTTATTTTTAATAAATTATTGGAAAGGGTGAGATTTAAAACCACATATAATCATGGACATGTTGCAAATAGAGCTATAATTATTTGTATCATGATGTTCTGTAATTACATAATAACACCTATAAATGAAAAAGTGTGCTGTAATGTAATTTATACAGACAACTTCAGTCTTTGATATGTTCGTGCACAAAACATTGATCAATAAATTAAAGCAACTAAGCATTAATGTAATCTTGATAAGATGGATATCTGCTTTGCTTACAATAGGACATGGCAAGTATAATACAGCAATGAGACAGATGAAATTCTAAACTGCAGTCAGGGTGTCCAACAGGGTTCTGTCATAAGCCCATATGTGTTTAAGTTGCATCTTGTTTCAGATCTGTGTTTTCCATCTGAGGTGTTTTACATGCAGATAACATTAAAAGAATGAAACTGGTTATGCCTGTTACAGACAGGGCATGTCTGCAAAAGAACTTGACTATACAGACCATTTGAGCACAGTAATAATATGCTGATAAATACATCAAAAACTTTGCATATGATATATGGAAGATGTAGACTAAATGGTGAATACTGAATACAGATCATTCAATGATGAAGGCAAGACTGCAAAAACAGTTTGATTCTATATCTACTTTGCAATAAACTCAGGTATCACGCTTGGTGCTGGCCTCTTTTTTTGGATTTGGACTTTGCTTTTTGGCCATTTGCACCTGCCTTACGTGCGAAGTTCATTTCGGCTTGAATATTGAATACAACACGGTGACTGAACATGTTGATTCATAAAAGGACCTTGGTATATGGGTAGATCCAGCTTTGAATTTTTCTGATCTTGTCAATCAATTGGGTAGTGAAAGTTATAAAATTATAGACTGTATAAAAATATTTTATAAAGTCAAGAAAGCATTACATCAGACCCAGACTACAGTATGGAGTAATACTTTGGAAACCTTGTAAGAAAACTAGTATAGTCTTAGGGACAAAGGGCTGGTAGATGGAACACTTTTTTTTTTTAATTGTTCTCTATGTCTAAACAGCAAAGCACTGGGAGTGGAGGGGTCCTTATAGGGTATCTGCCTACTACACTTGCACTTTCCCCTCCTAGCTGACATCTAAAAAAAAAATCACAATTCAACAGAGTAACAAATAAAGGAAGATTCCCCACAAAGGCTTTAACTGAACCACTAAAGGCTTATGGTACAAACAACCACATAGGTTCATAGGTAGGTACTAGGCTATCGGCCCAAGGGCCTACGTAAGCCTAGCCAGCAAGGTTCCATAGCTTATGCCACCCAAGAAAGCTATTTTCCTGTGCCACTGTCCAGCAGAGACACAGAAGTGATCCCCGGGGTGTATTTCATATTTCCCATCCATTCATCAAGATTTTTCTTGAAGAGTGCTAATGAAGAACTTTGCTTGACATAAATGGGTAGCTTGTTCCAGAGTATAGGAAGTCTCTGGGACAGGAATCTATCCCTCCAGCATGTCCTGTTTATTGTGGTGACAAGGTTTAGGTCCCTAGAGTGTGTAGCTCAGAGGGATTGGGATTTCTTTAGGGGTAGCATGCCCAACAGCTCTGGGATGGACATAGCTTTATATGTTAGGCAGAGATCACCTCGGAGTAGGCGATATGCTACAGAGTAAAGCTGGAGTTATTTGAGGCGGTCAGTGTAGGACATTTGTTTGAGGCCAGTAATCCTCTTTGTGAGGTACTTCTGTGGCCTTTCCAGCTGCTGCAGATGTCTTGTGAGGTACATTCCAAAAAGGGCATTGTACTCTATAATGGGTCTAATGAGTGATGAGTAGAAGCGAACAATGACCTCTTTTTTCCTGGATGAAAACCCTTTTATGATGACATGTGCCATGTTGAAGGACTTCCTGACTACTGCGGCAATGTGACTATCAAAGGTGAGACTACTGTCCACCTGGGTCCCAAGGTCTCGTATCATGCATTTGGTGTTAAGTAGATTGCTGCCTATGTGGTAGTTCATGGGTACAGAGTTTTTACCAAAGGGGATGATACTGCACTTTTTGGCATTAAGCTTAAGGCCATGGCTCTCACACCAGGCATCTGTCTCAGTCAGGCCCTTCTGTAGGATGTCCACATCATTTGGGGACTTGATTATGGCTCCTAGTTTGCAGTCATCTGCAAACTTTGTTAGCCACAGGCCTTCTTTGTTAGCCTGTACTTGAGAGAAGTAGATATCAAACAGGAGAGGTCCCAGGACGGAACCCTGTGGTACTCCACTTGTCACTGCTTTGAGGTCAGATTTGGAGTCTGCAACTTTTACAGTGTGGGTTCTGTCAGTGAGCCAGTTGGCAACCCATCTTGTGACATAGGGATTTGTACCTAGTTTAGTGAGTTTAGCTATAATTCCAGAATGGGGGATGGTGTTGAAAGCCTTGGCGAGGTCAAGATAGGCTGTGTGAACCACCTTACCCTCATCCACGGTTTTGGTGACTGCCTCAAAGAAGTCGATCAGGTTCAGGAGGCATGATCTGCCTTTCACAAACCCGAACTGGGTGGGATCAAGAGATTGGAGGTTGCCAATGTCTTTGTTTATGAGTTCCATGATGATATGTTCCATGGCCTTGCAGACCAGGCTAGTCAGGCTAATAGGTCAATAGTTCCCGAGATCAGTGGTGGCTCCCCCTTTGTGGAGTGGGATAACTGTTGCTGTGCACCATTCAGTGGGCACAAAGCCTGATTCAAGGCCATTATTGAACATAGTGCTTAAGTGAGGAGCCAGTTCATTCTGAAGTTCATGTAAAACGCAGCCTTGGATGTTGTCTGGTCCCATGGATGCTGTGTTTTTGGCTTTAGAGAGTGCAGCCTTTACTGCATAGTTGTGATTACAGGGACTCTGCATTCTTCCTGTATAGATATGGACCCTTTAGGGGGTGAGGGGGGGTAATGTTAGCACTGAACCTATCTGCCAGGATGTTGGCAATATCAGTTGGTTCTGTAATTTTCATGCCTTTGTGCTCTAACTCAGAGCAGATCTGGGTATTGCCATCTAGATTCTTGACATAGCTATAGAATGCTTTGTGGTTGTCCTTGGATTTAGTGGCAATTTTGTTTTCGTAGCTAGCTTTGGAGGATCTTATAAGGGATCTCAGCTTCTTACTGAGGCTGACCAGGGAGCTCCTCCACTCATGGGATTTTACTTTCTTTTGCAACAGTTTCTTCCTTCTGTTCACGTGAAGATCAAACCAGCAAGTGGGATACCCAAGTTCAGGCTGGTGGCAATATACAAGTGTTTAAGCTCATGCATCCACTTATATACCCTCATAGTCATGGTCTGAGATCATATGTTGGACATATGGCTCAATGGAAGGTTTTAGAGTTTGGCACCCCAGCTGAATGTCAGTGGTGAAAACCCTATCTGTTTGGAAAACTGTAAAAGGAATTTTGTTCAAGACATCAAGCATGATTAATTGTGAAAGAGTACAGCAGAAATATACCAAGAGCATCCACGGATGTGAAACGTTAAGTTATTATGAAAGATTAAAATATCTAAATGTGTGCAGTGTTTCAGATAGATATTTAAAAGGAGACCTTATTCAGATATACATTGCATTTAGAGACAACTATCTTTAGGAATATTTGGGGTTTTTAAAGAGACTAGAATCATCAGAGAACCTATGAAAGAGATTATGCAGGAATGAGAGATATTCTTATTGGTTCTCCTATTTAGTGGCTGATTCATGGAATAGACTGACAAACTAAATTAAAGCAAGTACTCATTTAGATATTTTAAGAACAACGTGGACACATTATGGGAATAATTGTTTTCATGTATTGGCAGACTAGATATGCATTATTGTCAAGAAGTCGATCAGGTTCAGGAGGCATGATCTGCCTTTCACAAACCCGAACTGGGTGGGATCCAGAGATTGGAGGTTGCCAATGTCTTTGTTTATGAGTTCCATGATGATGTATGTATGTATGTATGTATCTATCTATCTGACTGCCTATCCACCTATCTTATAAGGGTTTGAGACAGCAGTATGGCATTTTCTGCGATTTTATTCACATAATCAATCTATGGGGATTTTGAAAGCTCTTCTGTATAATGGAGAATAAGGTACCCGGACTAAAAATAATTTCTTCTGCAAAGAGTCATCTGTAACACTGGAATGACTTTGCGGAGGTTTCTCATAGAAAGAATAAAACTAGCTTTAAGACTGACTCTGTTGGGGGGACACATATTTGAAACTGCAAATATTTGAGTAGTTCTTCCCAAGTGTGGTTTGAAAGATATTTCCAGTTGTAAAACAAATGCAAAATTTAACTGCAAAGCCTCTACTTTTTAGGTGTTTGAAGAAATTTGTGAACGATGAATTAAGAGGCATTTACCATATCAATAAAAAGTATATAAGTAAACAGATTTGTTGGCTTGTATGCAGAGTAAAGTCCTGAAGCCCTCATGAAACCCAAACTAGAAGTGGGCTCTACACTCTGGTATACAAAATGTGAATATAAATTATTTTTGTACAATGTTTGTTTTTTAACTGGTCTGTAGTACAAGGGGAAGGATGCAGCACAGCCTTAAGCAATGTTATAATGTAAGCATGTGTTAAATGAAGATGGATTTTTACATGTGTGTGCCCAGGATTTTCTGATGATGAGATCAGTCATTTTGAGAAAGTGGGATACAAGATGTATTGTTTTGTCTGTAGCTGATATTACCTTGTTCTATGAGTTTCTGTATGACTTTGCATCTTAATGCTTTAAAAGTGAAATGTAGTATAATAACTGGCAATAACTATAAGCCTGTTGTTCACCTGTAGTTTCCAGTGATTGTTTGTATTAAGACACACCATAGTTGTTTGCTCAGGTGTAGGTGGTGGTAACTTGACTGATATTCTGATAGGGATGTCAGTTAAGCATGCTAGTGGTTTCTAAATGTTATTGTTATTTTGTGAACTCTAAAAAGTTTAGGAAGGTTTAAGGAAAAATATTTTAAACTGTAATATGGAGCATTACAACCTTACAAAAATTGAAAGACTACACACATCCATCAAGTGGGCTACCGCCCCCTGCACCCCTCGCTATACACAATTTTAACTTAAGTTCCACTACCAGGTAATCCTATGGAGTGGGGGTGTGGGGGGGGGGGGCAAAAAAGACATTAAGCATTCTTTTTAATTCATCATAATGTTAAGAACACCTTAAAATAATAAAATTATATTTACTAATTATAATTACAATGTATGTCTGTGGCACACTGGGGGGGGGGGGTGCTACTGCATACCCTAGTGTGCCCTAAATAAACAATCTCTGATTTTTCCAGATAAATTGTCCAGTATATTTTCACAGATCCATTTTTCAAACAAAACTCATTAGAATATTTCAACCTATCCACTTTATCAAAGTAATGACTATCTATGAAAGGCAGATAACTAAATTTGCTAAGGATCACAAACTATTCAGTACAATTACTGAAATAAAAGATGTCAAATTTACCAAGATGGTGTACAAAAATGCACACCTGGTAGAGAAGTAGCAGCCTCATCTTTAATATCACTAAGTGTAGCCATGTGAGGCTTGACAGAAAGAAAATAGAGTATGGTTACAAAACAAATGGATAAATCATAAGAAAGTATAAAGGACAGCCATTTAAATTTCATCCACTTTGTTATCTACAAGGCCAGACAAAGTACATTTGTAGCCTATATAAATCTAAAATCATGTTTGTTCATTCCAGGGAGATCGCTGTACACTTTATATCTCACTAATCTAACCCATTATTGATTGAATACATTGCCATTTTTGTAGTCCAAAAATAAGCCACCTGAGAGAATCTGAAAAATGCATAAAAAAGCCTTACTAGAAAAATGTTAGAAATGGGAGCCTTAACGGTTCAGCAATGCTGCAGCACTGTTATTATATTTGTTTCTTCTAGGTTACTAGCACATGCGTTAATGTCTGATTTGGCTCTGTTTAAAAATCTGTGTCTGGAATCTTGCACAAAAAATAAATATCAATGAGATAAAAAAGCGATGCTTTAAACAGTGCCTTCCATGATTATGGAATAGAAGGTAGTCATTTAAGTTCATTCAAAAATAGTATTCATATGGATATCAGAAAATAAAAATATGAGATCATAGTTTTATTAATCAGGCTTCTTGATAGTCAAACCTATAAACCTTAATTCAGTAGCTGAATAATCCCACTAAAGTCAAACCTATGAACCTTAATTCAGTATCTGAGTAATCCCACTAAAGTCAAACATATGAACCTTAATTCAGTAGCTGAGTAATCCCACTAAAGTCAAACCTATGAACCTTAATTCAGTAGCTGGTTAATCAAACTACAGTCAAACCTATGAACCTTAATTCAGTAGCTGGATAATCCCACTACAGTCAAACCTATAAACCTTAATTCAGTAGCTAGGTAAGCCTACTACAGTCAAACCTATGAACATTAATTCAGTAGCTGAGTAATCCCACTGCAGTCAAACCTATGCACCTTAATTCAGTAGCTGAGTAATCCCACTAAAGTCAAACCTATTAACCTTAATTCAGTAGCTGAGCAATCTCACTACAGTCAAACCTATGAACCTTAATTCAGTAGCTGGGTAATCCCACTACAGTCAAACCTATAAACCTTAATTCAGTATCTGAGTAATCCCACTACAGTCAAACCTGTGAACCTTAATTCAGTAGCTGGGTAAACCGAGTACAGTCAAACCTTTGAATCTTAATTCAGAAGCTGGGTACATCCACTAGACTCAAACCTATGAACCTTAATTCAGTAGCTAGATAAGCCTACTACAGTCAAACCTATGAAACTTAATTCAGTAGCTGAGTAATCCTACTAAAGTCAAACCTATGAACCTTAATTCAGTAGCTGAGTAATCCCACTACAGTCAAACCTATGAACCTTAATTCAGTATTTGAGTAATCCCACTACAGTCAAACCTATGAACCTTAACTCAGTATCTGGGTAATCCCACTACAGTCAAACCTATGAACCTTAATTCAGTAGCTGGGTAATCCCACTTCAGTCAAACCTATAAACATTAATTCAGTAGCTAGGTAAGCCTACTACAGTCAAACCTATGAACATTAATTCAGTATCTGAGTAATCCCACTACAGTCCAACCTATGAACCATAATTCAGGAGCTGAGTAATCCCACTAAAGTCAAACCTATGAACCTTAATTCAATATCTGAGCAATCTCACTACAGTCAAACCTATTAACCTTAATTCAGTAGCTGGGTAATCCCACTACAGTCAAACCTATGAACCTTAATTCAGTAGCTGAGTAATCCCACTGCAGTCAAACCTATGAACCTTAATTCAGTATCAGGGTAATACCACTAAAGTCAAACCTATGAACCTTAATTCAGTAGCTGGGTAAACCGAGTACAGTCAAACCTATGAATCTTAATTCAGAAGCTGGGTACATCCACAAGAGTCAAACCTATGAACCTTAATTCAGTAGCTAGGTAAGCCTACTACAGTCAAGCATATGAATCTTAATTCAGTATCTGAGTAATCCCACTACAGTCAAACCTATTAACCTTAATTCAGTAGCTACGTAAGCCTACTACAGTCAAATCTATGAACCTTAATTCAGTAGCTAGGTAAGCCTACTACAGTCAAACCTATGAACCTTAATTCAGTAGCTGAGTAATCCCACTAAAGTCAAACCTATGAACCTTAATTCAGTAGCTGAGTAATCCCACTAAAGTCAAACCTATGAACCTTAATTCAGTAGCTGAGTAATCCTACTACAGTCAAACCTATGAACCTTAACTCAGTATCTGGGTAATCCCCCTACAGTCAAACCTATGAATCTTAATTCAGAAGATGGGTACATCCACTAGAGTCAAACCTATGAACTTTAATTCAGTAGCTAGGTAAGCCTACTACAGTCAAACCTATGATCCTTAATTCAGTAGCTAGGTAAGCCTACCACAGTCAAACCTATGAATCTTAATTCAGTAGATGAATAATCCAACTACAGTCAAACCTATTAACCTTAATTCAGTAGCTGGGTATTCCCAGTACAGTCAAACCTATGAACCTTAATTCAGTAGCTGGGTAAAACCAGTACAGTCAAACCTATGAATCTTAATTCAGTAGCTGAGTAATCCCACTACAGTCAAACATATGAACCTTAATTCAGTATCTGAGTAATCCCACTACAGTCAAACCTATGAACTGTAATTCAGTAGCTGGGTAATCCCACTACAGTCAAAGCTATGAACCTTAATTCAGTAGCTAAGTAAGACCACTAGGTTTAAGTGCCTCAGTTCAGGAGTTAGCTTTGAAGACAATCCTTGTAACTGATTTACTCAGAGTGAAGGAATCAAACCCAGAACTGTGGAATAAAAGTTTGTAACCAATTCACAGCATTAATACTCTGTACCATAATGCCATACAATTTGACACTATGAGCCCAGCAATATTTGCTAGAAGTTAAAAATCGTCCTTCTAACCATTAAAGTGAAACAACATATGACTGCAGTTGAACTGATATGGACACTTCTACATTATATTTATAGATCTTTTATTTTGCTCTAATGACTTGTTAACTGCCCAGGAATGTAAGGCAACCATAATCTATTTAGTTCTGTTAAACAGTAACCAGTAAAATACAGGATAACGTCAGGGAAGAATGAAAGACTGAATTGCTTAACAATGTATTTTAGCTGCAGAGCATGACAGAATAAGAACAAGAAAGCACTTCAAAATAATGACAGGGTACCCAGAATTTACTTCTGTTTTCCACATGTACTTTTAAGAAGTCTAGTAAGGTTTTTGAAAGTTGGGCATAACAAGCGCTCCTGCTTTAAACGCATTCTACTTTATACACTTATATAAGTAGCTATAGGAACCAAGTTCACAATCAGAGCATTTGCACAGCCAGCTAGGATAACTAGGCTTAGTGCAAAAACGTGCCATGAATGTGAAAAGACTTATTATTACATTATTATATTATTATTATTACTATTATTATTATTATTAGACAGAATTATTTACTCTGAAGATAAGTACTCCTTGTAAGATATACTTTTTAAATTTAGGACTATGCAGCAGAGCCTGAAGGCCCATGTGATAAATGTTGCTGTAGAAATAAAGCAACCTATGAGAAATTCTTTGTGTACATTGGTGTGGTCTCAGTAAGAGATGTAGCTTTTATGTTTTATGGTTTATTTAATCAGAGGAAGTCAGGTTGTAGCTGCAGTGGGATTTATAACAGTAGTGTTTACTTCCAAAAAGGAAAAGCTTACAAGAGCTACTTCTTTCCTGCATCAACTATTTTGGGTCTCTGCCCACTCCTGAGGACTTAAACTTGAATTTTATCTAGTGTGTAATCCCTTTCTGGTGTTACGAGTTTAAGAATACTTAAAGACGACCAGGAATATGAATATGTTCAGTGATCATGTATCATCTCTGAAACACAATTTCATTAACAGGAATTGTTGTCAAAGAAAGTTCTCCATTTGCAGTTGTATAACTATAGATACAACCACAATGAGAAATGAAAATACCAGCCTGGCTGTGTTGCTGTTGTTATTACATGTTTGGAAATATCTTCACAGTTGTCTGTTAATTACATGACCTGTTTACATAAACACATACTTCATCCAACACAACATACAATGTGAGCACCCAAGTGCCAAAAACACAGCTGTGACCAGGTCAGAAAATGTCATCTCAGACTGACAATGAGGTCACAATGATAATAGTCACTGCATAAAAAACCTTGTCAGCGTCACACTCTTGTCTGAAAGATGATCTCCCTCCAGCTGACAATAATCCCATCTGTGTACCAGTACAGCACACTTTCAAGACAATCTCTGTATCAATATATTCCCATTTCATGGTACACTACTTTCTGATCTGTTGATCACTGCCTGATACTTTGTGTACAACAAATCATTGTTTTCTTTCTAAGAAAACCACCTGCACTGACTCTCGCACTGACTCTCACACAGTTCCATTAACTCATTAATAACACCTTCCTACACTGACCCTCACACAGTTCCATTAATTCATTAATAACACCTGCCTACACTGACTCTCACACAGTTCTATTAACTCATTAATAGCACTCACATGTTCTGACTCTCACATAATTCCATTAACTCATTAATAACACCCACTTACACTGAAACTCAAATCGTTCCATTAACTCATTAATAGTACTCACATGCGTTGACTCTCACATATTTCCATTAACTCATTAACAGCACTCACATGTACTGACTCTCACATAGTTCCATTAACTCATTAATAGCACTTACATGTCTTGATTGTCACATAGTTCCATTAACTCATTAATAACACCCACTTGCACTGAAACTCAAATAGTACCATTAGCTCATTAACAGCACTCACATGCATTGACTCTCACACATTCCATTAACTCATTAACAGCACTCACATGCACTGACTCTCACACATTTCCATTAACTCATTAACAGCACTCACATGTTCTGACTCTCACATAGTTCCATTAACTCATTAATAGCACTCACATGTCCTGATTGTCACATAGCTCCATTAACTCATTAATAACACCCACTTGCACTGAAACTCAAATAGTACCATTAACTCATTAACAGCATCACATGCATTGACTCTCACACATTTCCATTAACTCATTAACAGCACTCACATGCACTGACTCTCATACATTTCCATTAACTCATTAACAGCACTCACATGCACTGACTGTTGCACATATCCATTTCTTCATGAATAGTGGTGATACTGGCTTTAATAGTGGTGATACTGGTTTACTATACCTGGATTACAATGTCTAGAACTGTCATGTAAAACGTATTTTAGCACTGCATGGGTTTATCTTTTGCTACACAGGTGTATGTGTGAGATGCAGCAATGTGGGCTATGACTAGAGAAGGGTTAAAATTGCTATTTATCATAACAGCAGCTCTGTGCATTTGTTAGTCACTGCTCATACAGTCCTAGCAATGAGTATGCTACAGTCATAATACATTACTTTTCTTTAACAGTAGTTTAAACATAGTTTAAAAGAGCAAGCAGTCCCTACAGTATGCAGTGTAATGATCTTCTACTCAGCTTATGGACCTAAGCTTTGGAACTCTATCCATCCAGGCTGTACAGCAGAATCAGAACTCACTAGTTTCCTACATAAACTAAAAACATATTTCATCATTAAACAACACTAAATCTGCATCTCTAACCATCTATCCAAACCTTTCTATGATCCTGACATCTAAGTGTCATTGCTTTTTCTCTGAGCCTCTGAAAATAGGTTTAATCTAATATATTAATCATACTCTTCTTCTTCTTCTGGCTGCTCCCGTTAGGGGTCACCACAGCAGATCAACTGTTTCCATTTCTTCCTGTCCTCTGCATCTTGCTCTCTCACACCAACCACCTCATACTACTAATTACATACTTAATAATTTACATATTCTGCTTATTTTGTTTTTCTTTGTTACTCGTGTATGTTTGTCGATGCTGTAACTATGGAAACTATTATTCTGCACGTTTGATATATCGGTATTCATCGGTATTGATAAAACCATATACTCTGGAACTTTTCTCTCTTGAGTGATTTCTAAAAATGAGCTTTTGCTCAGGAGGACTATCCCTGTCAATAGAATAAATAAGTAAATAAATAAAAAATATAAAAAAATACAGTTTTATAAAAGTGACACATTTCATTCAAGTATCACTTAGAGAATACAAAATCAGTTTCAGTTTTGTTCCTAATCTATTTTCCACACGTTAGATATTATTTTGATTGAGGGATTAGATCTAATACAAATAAAACAGAATTACATTGAGCAATTTTGGAAGGTTCCACTCTTGCTTTTCCTTCATTACAAATATCTGGCACCGTGGCAGATGTGGGAAATGTTTTATTTAACCAACTTGGCAAATCAGACGGTCCCAGGAACAGGCAGTTGCAACATCTGTGCCCATTAATAGGCTGTATATAGGAGAGAGAATTTTGGATTTCAAACTATTTGTTAAAAAGTTCAACTTTGAATACTGCTTTCTGACAATAAGGGGGATGGGAACCAGCAATTTAAACATCTGTTTTTGCAAGTAAGAGTGTTTTCAATGCCCACTACATCCAGCTATTAGTATGTTTGAAAAATTGAGTATTAATGATATTTGAAAATTGTATGCTAAGAAACAGTTTAAATGGAAGCATAATTTAATCAGTGATGAGGTGGCTTTGTTGCAGGAGATTACTAATAACCATGATATACGTGTTATGAAACCAGACAAAGGTGGGAGGGTTGGCTATTGTACATAACATTGATTATTCAAGCAAAATGTTCATGTTGCTGAATAATGAGGAACAACACAGTAGAATCTCCAAGAATGAGAGCCATGTGGCATATAGTAAAATTGATGCCTTTCTGTATGATTTGCTTTTGGAGATTAGGACTGATAGTCAGAGGTATCAGTTCTTCAAAGTGAATTATCCAGTTGTACAAAAATGTTTTTGGTATACCCAAAATATGCAAAGATATTTACGATCCACCAAAAGGGTTTGAAGTCACCTTTTTGATTTATTTTAAAATATATGTGAGATTTTTGAAACAACATCAAACCAGATTTTTTTCCAGAAGATTTGTATCTGGTTACTATTGATGTTAAAGATTTGTTTTTCTGTATCCCGCATGCCATGGGGCTCGAATGTTTTAATAAATTTGTGAGCACACAAAGCAATTTTGATAACTGTAAAGTTATTATGATATCTGAATTTACGGAAATTATTTTGAGCAATAATTTTTTTTCATAATTTTGAGGGTAAGTACTATAAACAAGTTACCGGTGTTGCAATGGGTGCTGCTTGTGCCCCTCTTTATGCATATATCATACTGCATTACTGGGAACAGAAACATGTATCTCCCTGTACTTTTGCCAAAAATTGTGTTGTCTATTTCAGATTTTTGGATGATATTTTTATAATATGGAATGGGGACGAGATAGAATTAAAAGATTTTATTGACAATTTAAATGGTAGCACCACATGTTTATCTTTTACCTACAACATTTCTTATTTGACTATTAGTTATTTGGACATTTTATTAGAGAAAGATTTCAATTTGCAAAGATTTATATCCAAATTATATTGAAAGCTCATGCATTCTAATAGTTATTTGCATACTGAAAGTTGCCATCTGTTCAAGCAGAAATGCAGTTTGGTAAAATGGCAGATGGTGTGGTTGGCCAGGATAATTTCAGATGAAGCAGACCTAAAAAATGAAATAGAGTTTTTGAAGTCCAAACTTCGTGAAGGAGGCTACCATAATGGTTTACTTGAAGAAGTCCACCAAGAAATCAATAGGGAAAGGGGTACAAAATTCCTTCTTATTTTGGAAAACAGGGCACCTGTGAGCCTTCAAGAGTTGACCAGTACTATGAATGGCAAGAAAATGACGTGCTATTTGGAAATAATTTAGTGTTAAAATATTCCCAAGAAAGTAATACCATTATGAACTGGGGGGACCCTGAAATAAGAAAGCTGTTGTGAGGGTCCCCATTTCACATTTAAAAGGTGTGCTAATTTAAAGGAGAAGATTAAAAAAGTGGCAGTTCTTAGTATAAACACCAACGGAGGGCTTGCCAAGAGCACCAGTACATGCTTGCAAACAATGTTGTCATATGTACGAAGGTGAGGTGATTAAATTACCCAATATTAGTTTTACCTTTCATTTTAAGCAGAGTTTCAGCTGTAACACTATTGGAATCGTATATTTAGCTTTGTGTGATACCTGTTTTTCTTTTTATGTCAGCAAGGCTGTGTTCACTTTGTAGGAGAATTTATGAACATCTTTATGATGTTAAGCAAAGAAATTAAGTGAATGCTTTATACAGGCGTATGGCTGTATGTGGTGAGAAAAGATTTAAACTTTTTGTTTTGGAGCAAGTGGCTTGGAGCCTAGCGGTGGTCCTTGGGTTTGTATTATTGAATACAGAGAACTGCTGTGGTAACTACGTCTGAATGTCAGTAAAATACCCGGGTTAAATGATGCAATATCTCTTTCTACTGCATTAAAATTAAGGGCAATGAAGCTGTAAAATGAGCTACTATGAGATATTTTTTAATGGACAGTTTTTTTTTTTTTTTATTGATGGGTTTCATATAATATTTATTTGCATATCTTTTATGCAGATTTTACATATACGTTTGGAAGTTTTGCATATGCATAGGTTAAATTTTTTTTTATGGAATAATATTTTATTTAATTTATAGTGTTTTACTTCAGCTGTTTAACCAAGCTTAAATGATGCATTTGATATCCACATAGATTCATGTAATATACAAGCCAAGTTTCAAATACATTGTTAAAGTTTAATATATATTTTTAACATTTCTTGAATGGAGTAAGTTTTTGCATTTAAATGGTTGTATTTTCACTTAATCAGGTTTGCAATGGCAAGAAACTGAATGTTTTTAAATGTTATTTTCAAATCTTATTTTTAAATGTTTTAATTGATTAATTGAGTAGTTGTGAATAATGTTTCCCACCTCTGAACTTTTAAAAGTGAGGAGTTACAAGTGTAATATAGTTCTGATGAAGTTCCAGTACTTTGGGAAATGAAAGTGCTTAACTCTTTATACATTTATAATATACAGCATCCCTGCCTATTCCTGTGGCCAGCCATTTTCTCGAGTTTTTTTTTTTTTTTGTTTTGAGTTTTTGTTCTTGGCTGATAACATTGGTGGTTATCGGTAAATGTTTTATTTAACAAATTTGTGTTGGCAGGAAGATGTTCAATATATACAATAGAACAGAATACTGATTTTCTATGTAGCAAATCCTATCACCTTCTCTGGAATACTTTATTACTTCTCTTTAACACTGGCAACAGTAGAATGTTGCTGAATTAGCAGTAACTGTCAAACTCTGGCAAACTCATTATGAATAACTTTTTTTTTTTTTTTTTTTGCAGAATGTAATTCTTACTTTTTAGAATTCCTTAACTGTTAGTCACTACTATGATGCCGTGTTTGTCAAATATTTGTTATGATATGTAAAGTAATCTGAGATGAACCACTTTTCTGTGTATTCTATGGGGAAAAAAGGGAAGGTTAAACAGTTTTTATGGCTTGTGTTAGCAAAATAATGAACACACATTTGACGTGAATGAATGCACATTATACCATGACCCCCCCCCCCAAAACGTGCACGTTGATTGGCCAGCGTGCACATTGTAATTCGAGTTATACTAATTGAAAAAGGTCCAGTCACCCGGACTTTTTTCCATTAGTATGTCTCGCTATGTTAAATGGGTTTAACATAGCGAGACAGCTTTAAAATAAGCAACGGAGATCTCCGTTGCTTGTTTTAAAGCTGTCTCGCTATGCTAAACCCATTTAACATAGCGAGACAGGTTTAAAATAAAAAGCAACGGAGAAAGCAAGATCTCCGTTGCTTTTTTTACTGTTTCGCTATGTTAAATGGGTTTAACATAGCGAGACAGTTTTAAAATAAGCAACGGACATCTCCGTTGCTTATTTTAAAACTGTCTCTCTATGTTAAACCCATTTAACATAGTGAAAACAGTAAAAAAAAGCAACAGAGATCTTGCTTTCTCCGTTGCTTTGCTCAACTCTGATGTACTGCGCAGGCGCACAGTACATCAGAACTGCCGGATGCCAGACATCTGCGGAAGGGCAGTAAACAGGCATTATACTATGCCATTATTTAAGAAAAGTAATAGTTTCTTTTCTTAAATAATGTCATGGTATCATAGCAATAACCCACTTCTGGGTGTGGGTAATGCTGTATTTACCCACGGTTGGCTTTGTTTGGTCCCTCGGGCTTCACCCTCGGGACCAAACCATGCCAACCGTGAGTAAATCCAGCATTACCCACACCCAGGCGTGGGTTATTGCTATATTATACAACGACCCCCTCCATTAATATTCAAAAACATGCATGCTGATTGATCAGCATGCACATTGTAAATCCGAGTTATAGTAATGGAAAAAGGTCCGGTCGCCCAGACTTTTTCCATTACTATAACTCTTACAGCAACACTGTCTTGCTATATTAAACGAGTTTAACATAGTGAAACAGTTTGTAAAAAGCAACGAAGATTCTCCGTTTCTTTTTTTAAAGCTGTCTCGCTATGTTAAACCCATTTAACATAGTGAAACAGTTTGTAAAAAGCAACGAAGATCTTGCTTTCTCCGTTGCTTTTGCCCACAGCTCTGATGTACTGTGTAGGCGTATGCATGCACAGTACATCAGAACTGCCGCAGAATACCAGACAGCTGCGGAAGGGCAGCAAGGAGGCATTATACAATGCCATTATTTAAGAAAAGTTATTTTTTTTCTTAAATAATGTCATTGTATAATAGCAATAACCCACTTCTGGGTGTGGGTAATGCTGGATTTACTCACGGTTGGCTTTGTTTGGCCACTCGGGCTTCGGCCTCATGACCAAACCACGCCAGCCGTGGGTAAATCCAGCATTACCCACACCCAGGCATGGATTATTGCTATAATATTCCAAACTCAAATGTGGTTGACTGATTCAAAGTTGACTAGTTTTACCTTACCAATGCAATATTGTGCACAGCTGTGACAAGGACACTATCTATGTAGGGACGAGTTCTTGCATAGGTATAGGGGGTTTTGAGCAGGAAATCAGTGCTGGTATGGTTTGTCAGTGTGAGCCGGCAATAATTGCTCTATACAAGTATCTTTCTTCTTTCTTAAAATTAGTAAGGCTATGGTGCTGATATATATAAATTTGAGGAAGGGGTGGAGGCTTGTCCATTGCAAAAGCACTTTTTATGCATATTGTTAATTGGTAGGAATGTTTTGGCTATGATTGAGACTATGTGCCTTGGTGTCTTGTGTGGTTCAGTTATTCTGTGTTCAGGATATTGTGTTTGTTATAACAAAGTTCAGGAGTTTGTATTTTAAACATTTGCCAATATAATCCTTTAGTAGTCTTAAAATAGCAAGCAAGCAGTAGGTTACTTGGATATTCACACTTAAATATGTTAAACTCAAGGTTATCACATCCGTGTTATTAAATAAGTAGATGAAAATAGTGAACTGGTTCCCCAAGCACACTCCAATGATGAAAATAGTGAACTGGTTCCCCAAGCACACTCCAATGATGAAAATAGTGAACTGGTTCCCCAAGCACACTCCAATGATGAAAATAGTGAACTGGTTCCCCAAGCACACTCCAATTATGAAAATAGTGAACTGGTTCCCCAAGCACACTCCAATGATGAAAATAGTGAACTGGTTCCCCAAGCACACTCCAATAATGAAAATAGTGAACTGGTTCCCCAAGCACACTCCAATGATGAAAATAGTGAACTGGTTCCCCAAGCACACTCCAATGATGAAAATAGTGAACTGGTTCCCCAAGCACACTCCAATAATGAAAATAGTGAACTGGTTCCCCAAGCACACTCCAATGATGAAAATAGTGAACTGGATCCCCAAGCACACTCCAATGATGAAAATAGTGAACTGGTTCACTATTTTCATCTACTTATTTAGTTTTTGCTTTTGTCTTTGGTTTGGTGTTTCATGACATCAGTGTTATTGTAAGAAGAAAAAGACAAACCCTATTTATATACATATATTTGTGTGTGTGTGTGTGTGTGTGTGTGTGTGTGTGTGTGTGTGTGTGTGTGTGTGTGTGTGTGTGTGTGTGTGTGTGTGTGTGTGCATCTGTATAAAATGGGATTCGGCATAATGGTAAAGGAGTTTGCGTTAGAAACACAAGGTGCAGGGTTTGCCACAAATGCAGTTAGCCTAGTGCTGATCTATGAACCTATGAAATAAAATGAAATGACTATACCCATAGCAAATGCAGAAAATTCATAGATTTAATAGCACGCCCCTTCTTCAGACAATGCAATGTCATTTCACTGTCACACTGCAAGCTGAAAGACTATTTACTATAAGACATTAAGATTTAAATAAACATATTAAAAGGCTTTGGCTACAATCAAAAACAAAAGTCAATAAAACGCAAACACAAGCCTACAGGGTAAAGACAGCAGTAAGTGAGCAGTTATTGACCCTGATATATGCTTTAGTCCCAACACATGAAGGCAGGAGAAATCAGGATCTTTAGTGCATTATACTCACTTTTTGTGTGATGGCCTATGGTCTTTCTTATTCTTCTATCAAGGTTATTTATCAGCCATTTCAGCATGTCTGCCCATGGATCTTCCACTTTTAAGGCAGTCATGTCAAAATGTTCTTGAAAGGGGTTTCGCTGTTAATTTTGTGTTATAGAAACTAACACTTGCTCCATTTGAACCAGCTAATCTGACTTGAGGTTCTTAATATGGAAAACAGCTTTATTGATTGTTTTCACTTCTGCAAGAAGGGTATCTGAACTGAAAGTTTCAATGGTGAGTCAGCCCTACCTCATTTTACACAAGGGCAGGGCTTCTTAGAGAACTAATCCTTCGTTTATGCCTAAAGCGGTATCCGAGTTTACTTTAAGTCATACTATCAATCTCCCTGTTTTATTTTCCGAACCTAAAAATGAGGGAGAAAGGACACTCCATACCTTTGATATCCACATACAACTCAGGAACTAACTTCACAGAACTCAATCTTTCATTGGATCAAATATTCATTTCTTCTGAAGGTAAGAAGGGACAACTGGTGTCAAAACAGACTATTTCCAAATGGTTGTCTAAGGCTATTCTCTTTTGTTATAATCCCCATGACAAATCTATTCCAGGCAGTGTCAAGATCCACCTCCCAGTGCCTAGGCTTCATCTATGCCTTTTTGGAAAAGGTTGGACACTAGACGTATTCTAGAAGCTGCTGCTTGGTCCTCTGTATATACTTTTACAAAGCACCATAAGCTGGATTCCTTTTCTAGATCTAGATCATGCTTTCCCGGGACCATTCTCTAGGTGTTCCTGGACCATTCTCCTTCCAACTCCCAAATATAGTCAGCTATGGTAATCTACACATATAGCTAAGGCTATGCAGCAGGGATCAGTATGAAGAAAACAGTGCAGTTGTATAAGTAAACTTACCATAACAGTAGATGTTCAGATAATCATTGTTGCAGTAGCCACTCCCTCTCTCTATCCTCCTTATTTTTGGTGTGTTTTTTATGCCAGGATATGGACATTTATTTTTTGTTATTCCTAGCCATTATGGTTTGTTATTACTAGCCATGTCCTTTCAGTGATCAGCCTCCCACTGTCTGCTGTCAGGAAACTGCTGAAGGGCTTTGCAACCAAAGTTGTCTTTTATTAAGTTCAACTCAAGCTGCATGACAGTTTGGGTGCATGGAAGGTGCCCTGATGCTTTGAAAGCAGGCTTGCTGTTATATCCTTGGCATATATTGTTTTTCAAAAAAAAAAAAAAAACAGAATAAACGGTCTCAACAGAATTCAGATAAAAAGATGCTTAAGAAGTGGCAGGGATGTGGTAGAAAAATGGGTCACCTAGTAAAATTCCATGCAGACTCACAGAGGATGCAGAGTCTTCACAGAAGGTATGGCAGCAAAGAACACAACTGGTGAATCACCATCTGTGAGAGAGCAGCATTAAATTCTGTGCCAGTCATTGTTTCTTTTTAACTTTAGTTTCTTGTTATTTATTTTATGTTTTGTTAACCAAATTAACCTTACTGGGCAAGGCCCAGACAGAGATGAGACCTCGCCAAGGCTTTCAACACCATCCCCCACTCTGGAATTATAGACAAACTCACTAAACTAGGTATAAATCGCTATGTCACAAGATGGGTTGCCAATTGGCTCACTGACCGAACCCACATTGTGAAAGTAGCAGACTCTAAATCCAACTTCAGACCAGTGACAAGTGGAGTACCACAGGGCTCGGTCCTAGATCCTCTCCTGTTTGGTATCTACTTCTCTGATGTACAGGCTAACACAGAAGGTCTTTGTCTAACAAAGTTCACAGATAACTGCAAACCAGGAGCCATAATCAAATCTCCTAACGATGTGGATAGCCTACAAAAGGGCCTCACTGAGACAGATGCCTGGTGTCAAAGCCATGGCCTCAA
This sequence comes from Protopterus annectens, assembly GCF_019279795.1. Classification (NCBI taxonomy): domain Eukaryota; kingdom Metazoa; phylum Chordata; order Ceratodontiformes; family Protopteridae; genus Protopterus; species Protopterus annectens. The sequence goes on along the minus strand of NC_056727.1, from coordinate 386,762,830 downwards.
GCTCAATGCCAAAAAGTGCATTGTCATCCCTTTTGGTAAAAACTCTATACCCATGAACTAACACATAGGTGGTAGTCTACTTAACACTGAAAGTGTGATACGAGACCTTGAGACACAGGTGGACAGTAGCTCCACGTAAAGAAATCCCAATCCCTCTGAGCTACATGCTCTAGGGACCTAAACCTTGTCACCACAACAAACAGAACATGCTGGAGGGATAGATTCCTGTCTCAGAGACTTCCCATACTCTGGAACAAACTACCTATCTATATCAAGCAAACCTCCCCATTAGCACTCTTCAAGAAAAATCTTGATGATTGGATGGGAGATAGGAAATTCACCCCAGGGATCACTTCTGTGGCTCTGCTTGACAGGGGCACAGGAAAATAATTTTCTTGGGTGGCAAAAGCCAGGGTACCATTTGGCTAGGCTTATATAGGCCCTAGGGCCAATAGTCTAGTACCTACCTATGAACCTATGATAGAAACAGACAATTTTATGCAACATAGCTCAAGACTCATCTTACAATTATGTACAAAAAATTCAGTCTGTTTATTGCAATGAACTATTTGCCCACATAAACCCTTGAGTTAGTACTTACAGTGAAAATTCAGAACATTCAGATGAGCATTCAGACATAATTTAAAAAGGGGTGGATACATTTGTATTACATGAAATATGTTGATTACACTCGACAACTGGCAACAATACAGGTGTGTAACGCAACCTTCTGCCATAAGAAAAGTGCACGAGAAACATAGTCATGGAGTGCCATGATTATTCTCCAATAACAATACTAATCCAGCTGGAGATCGAACTTTAATAACACTTATTAGCGCTTAATTTTGCATCTGCCAGCAGTAGAGCATGAACAGCTTCATTTCAGCTCCTGTTTCTGCCTGCTTTCTGTTACATTACAGCCAGTATTTTTAATCAATCTGCTTCCCTTAGACAGAGACTGGAATATTTAAGGACGTCAACCACTTCCCCACTGCTTTCAGGTTTTTAAGCCAACACAAAGTATAGAAATTTTCTGTCTTTAATTTACTTTACTTATGCATAACTAGTAGTCCATGGAGCAAGTAAATCTCCATGCACTGCAAAGAATTATAATTGGATCTCAAACTGTGACGTAGTATTATGTGGTAGGTTAATGTAACATCTAGTAAAATTCCATATTCTTGACATGGATGCCAAGATTCACCCCTTGAGCTTCACTCTCAAGTTGAATTTCCTGGCTTCAATATCTTAAACAGATAATATACATGTTATGATCAGAGATCCAGTCATAATCATCTATCCTTTCACTGTTGCTAAGCTTTAGGCTGGGATTAAGAAAGAATGGTCTGCTGTTATGTAAAGTGCCTACTGCATCTTGGTCAGTTTACTTGATTGCAGTAAAAGTGATTCAGAGACAACTTTAGCCCCACTGACCTCACTATCAGCCAATTCACATGTATTTGAAATGCCTTTTGTTACCATTTGCACAAAAAGGCTTGTGTTAAAAACACACTGCGGCAGTAGCATCCTTGGGCCATGCACTGCATTGATAATCCTTCTGTGTGTACATAGCTTTCAACTGTTCAAAAGTTTCCAGAACGTTCCTGATGTTGCCCCATTGTTTTGCCCTGTCCCTCTCAAATTTATATCTGATTCATCACTGAAACTTAGAGTCAGTCAGTAATAATGACATTTTCATACCTCTTATTTTTCAGTAAATGCATGTTGATGAAAAACCTGTTGTTTGATTAACATTTTAAGTAAAATAAAGTAATATTTAAAATTGTTCACAGCCTTTGTGCATTTATATTCCCCCCCGCACATTATTTCTTGCTTTGGCCAGAGGTCTTGACCAATGGCATTTGGTAGTACAGCAGCCCCCCCCCCCCCTCAACATGCTAACACAGAAAAATTGAGACTTTCACACACACACACAAACACACACACACACATTGCAGGAAAAGCTGGTAGAATTTTCCACTTTTCTATAGCTTTTCTCCTACCAAGGAAGTACAGCCACTGATTTAGATTATTACATTAAAGACCCACTAACTGCTGTGACATTCTTCGTATAAAACCAAGTAAAGTTCAACATGGCTCTACACTGGATTTGGCAAGGTCAGGCTCCTCTGCAAAGAGACTTTCATTATTTGGATGATTTCCTGCTGACTGTTGAAGACTTGGTGAAAGTAGATGACTCCAAGCCAGACTGCTGACTAGTCATGAGTGGAGTCCCACAGGGTTCGGTCCTGGGTCCTCTCCTGTTTGGTATCTACTTCTCTGAAGTGCAGGCCAACACGAAGGGACTCTGGCTGACAAAGTTCACAGATGATTGCAAGTTGGGAGCTATTATTAACTCCCCAAGTGATGTTGACATCCTACAGAATGGGCTCACTAAGACACTGAGGGCTCAGTGTCTGTTATTCTAAAAGTGTATTAGTTCTGGTTTAAGCACTTGGGCTTCAGGCCAGTTATTTTACATTAAGAAGGTTCGTGGTCTGCACTCTTGTGGGAGGAGAGGCTGGACTCTGCCCTTCTGAGCTGGGAATTTCTGGTTAAAGGCTTATAGTGCCTGCATATTTGAACTGTTTCTTACTGAAATTGGTACACCTTGTTTGCTGTAGCATAGACTAGATCCAGGCCTGCTGAATCTAGCTTTGTTTGTATGCTTGTTGTTTGTTTGCTTGTTATTTCCCTGAAACGCTAATTCCACCTAAAACGCGGCTTTTCAGCACTTCTGTGGATCCCTAGTGATATCTGCATTGCTTACTGTACTTATTACCTTGTTTCACTTGAAAGACAGTTACTGTTTGTCGTTTTTGCATTTAAGTTACCTGTAACACATTGCATTTAAGTTACCTGGCACTTGCTCACTAAAGCAATTATATAAGTCAGCACTAAAAAATTAAAAGCACTACACCCTCACAATCTCCCCTTGAGTGCCTTGTTCCCCACTGGAATTCCCAATAGTATTCTAGCATGTCCAAAGGTCAGTTGTCAATCTCCTCTCTGGTCCAGGTGGTGAATCTGGGAATCTTGAGGCAATGTTACAACTGCCTCATGTACACAGACAACCCTCTCCTCCTCCCAACAAATTCCAACACATGTGAGAGATGCAACCATATAGCCAAACTGGAGGCTAAGCTCTCTCAACTCAGTACTGGCATAACCAGTCGGGAGGAGAAGGAAACCACACTCACTACAATTCCAGTCTCACAGAGACCTACCATGACAGCAAACCAAACACATAAACACACAAAAACATACTCGGAGGCTCTAAATAAAAATCTGCCTAAGCAGCAGAGACCTCCAAAGTAGGCACCCAAGCAACCGCTACCCCAAAACAAAACACGTGCAACACATAGCTCACAAAGCCAGTGTGCCAAACAGTCACAGACCTTAAGGCTAAACAACACACCTGATACACTTGTAATAGGTGACTCTATCGTCAGGCACACTGACGTTCCACTCACCAGGCTGAACAAGGTCACGGTGAGCTGCCTGTCGGGCGCTAGGATCCGCCACATAACACAAGCACTCAGGTCACTCCAAGGCAAGTACAAATATGACTCAGTCATTGTCCATGCTGGTGTGAATGACCTGAGATGTACCTCCCTGGACTACATGAAAAGAGACATAGAGGAGTTCTCTGAGCATGTAGCCCAGGCCGGTATGACCCTGACCTTGAGTAGCATCTTACCCTCACCAAGAATGATGCCACAATATGAAGACAAGATGATCAATTTCAACAATTGGCCTAAGTATTGGTGTCATTCAAAGGGGATCCAATGCCTGTCAGCCTGGGATGACATGCTCGACAAGCCACGATGCTTCGCTAGGGACGACTTGCACCTGTCACCCCTGGGTTTTCGGATATTGGCAAAGGCTCTTGCTACCCCCATAGTGTCTTTTTTAGGCAAGGCTCAAAAGAAAAACCCACCTCCATAGGTATCACAAAGGATAAGAAACTAAGAGTAATGCTACTCAACACCAGAAGTCTAAACCTCAAAATGCACGCACTCAAAACTCTCCTTAGCATGGAGAACATAGATATCTGTGCAGTAACAGAAACCTGGTTCAAGGCTCCCGAGAGCACCCCAGCACTACCAGGTTATACCTCATACCATGCTTTTTGGCCCCAAAACTTGGATCAAACCACAAAAGGAGGGGGAGTATCAATATTCGTCAAAGATACCCACACCTCCAGGTTGGTGGCACAACACGAAGCATCAGAGACTATCCATGTGCAACTAACAGTGGTTAAAACTGCCTTCCAGTTTATAGCCTGCTACAGACCACCCTCCCAAACCCAGGAACCCCACTCGGCCTTCCTGAGAACACTGGAAAATATGAAGGTCTCTCCAAACACCATTATATTGGGCAACTTCAACTACCCAAACATAGACTGGGAGCATTACTCTAGCTCCAAAACCCTAGCCCAAAGGTTCCTAGAATTTATAAACTCAAATGCTATGGAACAACTTGTTGCCACTCCCACAAGAGGGGAAAACATACTGGACCTGATCATCACCAACATGGGGACTCTATGCTCCAGACCAGAAGTGTATCCCTCACTGATAAGATCACACCATAAACTAATCTCACTGGATATTCACACCCCGACCCCACCCCCTGCCCAGAAAACCACAGTGAAAAACTTCTCTAAAGCAAATTTCACACTCCTCAAAATCAAGGTGGAATCCTTCAAAGCCCCCGGGCCTGTGAAAAATACGGCCCAGATGACAGAATCCTTTATAAACGCATTCTATGAACACCTTCAGGAATGCATGGATCATGCAATCCCAAATAAAACCAAGAACCAATCCTCCAAAGGCAGACATCCTGTCTGGTGGACCCCAGCCATAAACAAACGATACAATAGAAGGAGGAAGCTACTACATGATAGAGCAAAATCCCAAAAAGGGAAGGCATCTCTGATCAGTATTAGCAAAAAACTACGGGCACTCATAAAATTGTCTAAGGCCAGCTTTGAGAGAAAAATTGGACAGGACACTAAGGATAATCACAAGGCTTTCTTTAGTTATGTTAGGAACCTGGGTGGGAATTCCCAGATATGCTCAGAATTAGTACAAAATGACAAAAAATACACTGAACCCACAGACATTGCCAACATCCTAGCTGACAGGTTCAGCGCAACCCCCCCCCACCAAAAGGGCAAATATCTATCCCAGCAGAGTGCTGCCCCCCCTGACATCTCAGATGCTCAGGTAAGAGCTGCCGTCTCTAAAGCAAATAAATGGGACCAGACGGTGTCCCAGGCTGCGTCCTACATGAACTCTAAGAAGAGCTAAACCCAAACCTAAAACTACTGTTCAGTCTCAGCCTTACTACAGGATATGTACCCAACGAGTGGCGTACAGCAACAGTGGTCCCTCTCCACTAAGGTGGTGCCTCAAAGGATCCTGGAAACTATCGCCCCATAAGCCTGACTAGCTTGGTCTGCAAAGCTATGGAAAGGATCATCATGGACCTCATAAATAAAGATATTGGGGACCTACAGACACTGGATCCTACCCAGTTTGGCTTTGTTAAGGGCAGATCCTGCCTCTTAAACCTGGTCAATTTCTTTGAAACAGTCACCAAGGCCATTGACGAGGGGAAGGTGGTCCACACAGCCTACCTGGACCTCGCAAAAGCATTCGATACAATACCCCACTCGGGCATTATAGATAAGCTCACCAGCTTAAATATAAACTCCTATGTCACTAGATGGGTTGCAAACTGGCTCAAGGACAGAACCCACATGGTTGGAATTGCTGGAGCCATGTCAGACTCCAAATCAGTTACAAGTGGCATCCCATAAGGCTCAGTCCTGGGACCTCTCTTGTTCGGTATATATTTCTCGGAGGTACAGGCCAACACGGAAGGACTGTGGCTGACCAAGTTCGCAGATGACTGCAAACTGGGCACCATAATAGACTCTCCAGCTGACACAAGCATCCTCCAAAAGGGCCTCATAGAAACAGACAACTGGTGCCAGAGCCATGGCCTCAAGCTAAATGCCAAAAAGTGTATAGTCATCCCCTTTGGCAAAAACAAAGTGCCCACAAATTACCACATAGGTGGTAATCCATTAAGTACAGAAGTAGTAATTAGGGACCTGGGGACCCAAGTTGATAGCAATCTCTCATTTGACAACCGCGTGGCCAAAGTGGTTAGAAAAACATTTTATATAGCCCACCTAATCATGAAGGGATTCACATCTAGATCAGGGGAGGTCATCGTGCCTCTTTACTCATCCCACATCAGGCCCATAATTGAGTACAATGCCCCTTTTGGGATGTACCCTACCAGACACCCGCAGCAACTGGAAAGAACCCAAAAGTACCTCACCAAGAGGAACAAAGGGCTCAAACAGATGCCATATGATGCCCGGTTAAAGAAACTCCAGCTCTACTCAGTGGCATACCGCCTGCTCAGAGGCGATCTGTGCCTGACGTATAAAGCCATGTCCAACCCGGAATTAATGGACATGCTGCACCTCAGAAAATCAAAATCCCATCGAGCTACGTGCTCGAGAGACTTGAATCTCAGCACTGAAATAAATAGGACATGCTGGAGGGACAGATTCATAACCCAGAGGCTCCCTTCACTCTGGAATAAAATCCCAGTCCAGGTTAGGCAGAGTCCCTCATTGACTCTCTTCAAGAGGAATCTTGATGAGTGGATGGGAGATCGTAGGTTTACCCCGGGTATCACTTATGTGTCACTGTTAGACAGAGGCACAGTATACTAACCTCGAAAAAGGGCATAGCAAAATTTATTTAAAATGGGTGGCAAAAGCCAAACACACTCTGGCTAGGCTTATAAATGCCCTAGGGCAGATAGCCTAGTATGAACCTATGAACCTATGAACCTATGAACAACTCAATGCCAAAAATTGTGTCATCACACTCTTTGGGAAAGCCCAGTTCCCATGAATTACCACATTGATGGTAGTCCACAGAACACAGAAGGTGTTATAAGAGATCTGGAAACAGAGGTTGACAGCAAACTCGCTTTTGATTACCACATTGCCACTGTGGTCAGAAAGTCCTTCTGTGTGGCACATCTCATTACTAAGGGTTTTGCATCCAGGAAGAAAGAGGTCATTGTCTCCCTCTACTCTTCCCTCATTAGGTCAATCATTGAGTACAATGCCTCATTTGGCATGTACCTCACTAGACACCTGCAACAACTGGAGAGGCCACAAAGGTATCTCACAAAGAGGATCCTAGGCCTTAAACTGGGCAGCACAGTGGTGCAGTGGTCAACATTGCCACCTTACAGCAAGAGGTTCTCCGGTTCGATTCTCGGCTGGGGTGCCTTCTGTGTGGAGTTTGCATGTTCTCCCTGTGTTCGCGGGGGTTTCCTCCAGGTACTCTGGTTTCCTCCCACATTCCAAAGACATGCATCTGGAGCATTTCTCCCCGGGCCTCCGCTGAAAACAGGCTCTGTGGAACCTAGTCGGACTTTCCCGGTCAACAAATGATAAATAAATAAAAAATAAATAAATAAACACTTGTCCTATATGGACAGTCTCAAAAAACTCCAACTATTCTCTGTCTCATATCACCTACTTAGAGATGATCTCTGCTTGACTTACAAAGCCATGTCTGACCCAGCTCTGTTAGAAATGCTACATCTAAAGAAATCCCATTCCCTTCACACCACATGCTGCAGAGACCTCAATCTCATTACCACAATTAACAGAACATGCTGGAGGGACAGGGTCATAACCCAGAGACTGCCCATGCTATGGCATGGATGTTCCATACATGTCACGCAAATCACCTCACTGACCCTCTTCAAGAGAAGTCTTGATGAGTGGATGGGAAACAGAAAATTCACCCCGGGGATAACTCCAGTGGCTTTACTCAACAGAGGCACTGGGAACTAAGGTCGGGTGGCACTATGCCAGGGTAATCCTATGGCTAGGCTTGTAAAGGCCTCAGGGCCATTAGCCTAGTACACAACTATGAACCTATGGAAGTGGCAGGAGAAGCGATGCACTGATTTACTGAGTTATGTAATGAGGTTGAGGTGCCATTAGCTTACGACAAGTTTGAAAGACCAAGTAAGGTGTTAAAATTTCTAGGTATAGAAGTGGTGTGACTTTAGAGATTAACCTCCTAATTGATAGCAGATGCACTTGGGACAGTGCACTGAATTCAATAACTACAGCTTCTGTCCCTCATGTACCCACATGATATAGCGGCTGACATTTGTCTGAATCAAACCAAACTGCTGCCAGTAAAGGTGTTTCATATTGGTGGCAGTACAATTACTCAAACTCTACCAGTGCAAGGTCAATCATCACAGGTTAGCTATGTTTTTTTTTCACACAGCAGTTGTGCTGTTTGGAGGGCTTTCACTTATCACACTACATTTTGGCTTCCTTTAAAGTATTCCATCATATTCTGTATATACATCCTAACACTTCATAAGTGCTGCAATACATTTTTAAGTATACCATTCCTATATTATGTGGATGTTTTCTTAATAAAATGCTTAGTAATCATTTTATTAAAGATACCCTTACCTAATACTACTTTATCTCTCAGCAACCTCACTTTAGGAAAATACTTTAGAGGATAGAGACCCATACATGCACTGTGGTACATCCATTAATGCAGTCCTACAATATAGCTATGTTGACATCACTAAGGATAAAGTTCACTTTGCTTCCCATTATGTTAACATAGGCAAAAAAACAGCACTTTACAAATTTATTTGGAATACATTGGGGAAACTTTACCACTGTACTGGAAACATCAAGAAAGTATGATAGAACACTTTAAATAGCTGTCACTAAGCCACATTCATTGCATAGATGGATAAAATCATAACTACAGCATAGCTGGGCTTTGTTTGATTAGTAACTGAGGTGCTAGAAAATCCAGCTTGGGAGGTGCTCAACTAAACAACTCTCTAAATGAGAGGGGGAGGGGGGTGCTAGGGTTAAGCCAATGCCATGGCTTCAGTGAAGAGGTGGAGTCAGTGACTCAATGTGTATAATGCTGACAAGATGGAAAGGGCAACTTAGGAGTGTCACCATGGAACCAGGCGCAGTTAGGTTTGCCACCTTTTAAGCGGGCCAAATTGGGACATCGGTGTGTGGCCAAAATGACACTGGCCACACCCTCTGCCATAACATCACCACAGGAGTGGTGAAGGAGATGCTGTTATGGGTACAACATCTGGCTGGCTGCTGGAATGGCTAGCTGGCTGGTTGGCTGCTGGAGTGGCTAGCTAGCTGGCTGGTGGCCTGTTAGAGTGGCTAACTGGCTGGCTTGCTGGCTGCTAGAGTAGCTGGCTGGCTGCTGTATTGGCTAGCTGGCTGGCTGGCTGCTGGAGTGGCTATCTAGCTGTCTGGCTGGCTGCTGGCGTGGCTAGCTAGCTGGCTGCCTGGGTGGCTTCTGGACTTGCTAGCAGGCTGGCTGACTGACTGCTGCAGTGGCTAGCTGACTGCTGTTGTGGTTAGTTGGCTGCTGGAGTAGCTAGCTGGCTGTCTGGCTGGCTGCTGTAGTGGCTAGCTGACTGGCTGGCTGATGGAGAAGCTATTTAGCTGGGTGGCTGGCTGCTGGAATGGCTAGCTAGCTTGCTGCTGGATTCACTAGCTAGCTGGCTGGCTGCTGGAATGGCTAGCTGGCTGTCTGGTTGACTGCTGGAGTGGCTAGCTGGCTGACTGACTGGTAGAGTGGCTAGCTGACTGGCTGAATGCTGGAGTGGCTAGTTGGCTGGCTGACTGCTGGAATGGCTAGCTGGTTGGTGGGAGTAGCAGCTGGATGAACGAATGGCTGAATAGATAGATTAATGGCTAGATGGATGGTTGGCTGGACTGCTGGCTGGATGAATGGATGGCTGCATTGCTGGCTGGATGGCTGGTCTATGGATGAATGGATGACTGGCTGGATGAATGAATGGATGGATGGCTGGCTCGGTTGAAAAAAATCCCTGCCTCTTTCTTTAGTAGCTGTAGAAGCAATAAAAACAAACCGCTCTACAGCTGTGATCTTTGCAGGGCTCTTCCTGCCCCAATCCCCACTCCCTTCATGAATTGTAGTCAATTGCTGCATGATTTAAAGCACCCAGACTTAACAGAGAATAGCTCTGCCTTCAGATCCAGGTTGTTGATGTAATTGAATTTCTGTGGGAAAAACAGAAGTAATTATGGCTTTTCCATGGCAATTCAGTGAGATCAAAAAGCGTGACCTTTCATGTCTCATTGCACATCAGGCAACGGGATGAGGCAGCTCAACCTGTGAGTGTCCCACTGATAACAGGATGGGTAGCAATGTTAGGAGCAATTCCTTTCTGTGCATACAACAATGCCTTCCTGATGACTATACTCAGCACTGAGGGAATATAACAGTGCAACTTATGTAGCAGCATGCCCTGTGAGCAGCATTATTGATGCACTGGGCTCTTTCTCTCCTCTCTGTCTCCTTAATGTGACTGATTTCTTTGAAATTGTAACTGATGTCATCAAGGGGCAAAAGTACTTCTGTCTATAACATCTATTTGGACTTTGCCAAAGTTTCCAATGTGATTCCCCAAGTTGATGTTATCAACAAACTCACTAGTCTAAACAGAAACCCCTACATCACTTGTTGGATAATAAATTGACACTCAAGTCAAAAGCATTGTAAGAACTGGTGGCACCTTCTCATCTGAAAAAAATATCACAGTTGCTGCCCTTCAGGGCTCTGTTATGGATCTTCTCTTTCTTATCATCCACTTCCATAAAGTGAAGGCAGACATCAGAGCTCTTTGGCTAACCAAGGTTGCTGATAACTGTAAACTAAGTGTGATTACTGAAGCCCCTATGGACATCCGTATCCTGCAAGAAGGGCTTGCTGGAGCCAACAATTGGTGTGCCAGCCATGGGTTTAACCTTAATGCCAAAAATGTGAATTATATCTGTCTCTGTGAAATGTCTATCCTACTGAATGAATCATATAAATGAGACCCCCCCTCCCCTTAAGATAAACAGACTCATTAGATAACAAGGTACTTTTGTTGATAGTGAACTACACTTTTATCGTCACATATCACTTATAGTTGGGAAATCCTACCTATTTAATTACAAAATGGCATTTTCCATATTGAAGGATGTCATTATCCACCCGCATTTGACTTAACAGGGCAGTTATGGAATACAATGCATCATTTGGAATTCCAACTCCAAATACCTTGGCCAACTAGAAAGATCACGTCATGTTACAGCTAAATATACTTCTTCCACTAATCCCCTCCAACTCACCCAACAGAGCTGCTCACACATCTTCTAAACATAGTATTCACTTTCCCCATCCACTTCTCACCCTAATATTCCACCTTTTCCTTGTTACTCAACTACCTTTTTACACACTTCCACTATCACAATTAAGTTTTTTATTATCTCTTACATGTTTCTGCATTCTAAGTTTGAATGCTCTGTTGGTTTCCCCTACAGAAAATAAGTCACAAGGGCATTTACGTATTTATATCACTCAGACTTAAAAATTAATTGTGAAAATCCAGTTTCTCTGCGTTTTAATTTATGTCATGGAGGTAACACTTCTGGTTTGCAAGCTAGCATTCTTGAACAAATATACTCAAAATATTGTGATGATACAGTATTTAAAAATAAGCTGCTGTATAGTCTATTTTTACTTTGAAGTAAACCACTTTAATTCATGAGGGTCTTAACACTGAATGTAACTGGAAGCATCTCATGTAATTATATATTAATTAATTATTTAATTAGATAATTATTTTATTCTTGTATATATATATATATATATAATTGCTCGTGTTTGTATGTTTATACTCCTTGAAGGCTACACAGCAGAGGCGCAAAAGTTTTATGTGTGTTCTTTGATTTGTATTAAACTTGTAACAGAAGCCTTTCAGTGTTTTTTATTAGTTGGATACTTGGTTGTATGCATCAAGACACAGTGTAGTTTTCTGGGATTGTTTCAGTTACTATGGACTCAGGTGGTCAGGTTGAAGGATTTATGAACTTTAAGTGCTGTGCTTCAGTTTGATATCCTGACAAGCTGATTGTCTAGTTGGACACATATGCATGTCATTGCAGGTTCACTGTACTAACTGAACTTCATGGTTACTTTTGAGTCTGCCATGCTATGTGCCAGGGATTGATTCTTGCATTTACTTATGTATTGTTTGCCATAAAAGCAGCTAGTCATTGGTGGAGGTGTTTTGCTGTCTCACAGTTGTTTAGGGTTCTTTTGGACAGTGGATTGTCATGCTTAGCTTTAGTTAAAAAAAAGGGAAGGAGAATAAACTCTGTGTGGTTTTCCAGACATGATTTTCCTGCTAGATGGACATTGGTGGTGACTGGGTAGTGTCTCATGGTTTTCTGTGGTTGGATTGTACCCCCAAGAGTTGTGAGTCACAGTTTGAGGTTTTGCATGTTTCAGCTTATGGTTCCTCCTCACGCATGCCCAATGTGGCTTAACTGTTATGAGAGAGGGCAGTGTTAAAAGAAGTGGAGGAAACTTTCTTGGAGTGGCTCTTTTGGTAATTGTTGTTGGTGACTGTGTAGTGTGGCAGCGTCCTGCGGGTAGGTGGTCAGCTTGCCTCTCAACTATTCATATTTTCAGAAAAATCTCTGGATTTTTGCCTTATGTATTTGGTCTGTTCTTCATGATATTTGCAGTTTGCTGTGTTGCTGTAGCAAATCTGTGAGGATTGAATTCATTAAATAATATCAGGCATTCGCGGTGGTGGTGCTGCGGTAGTGTTGTCGCCTCACAGTAAGACACTGTCTGGTTCGATTCTCAGCTAGAGCGCCTTCTGCGTGGAGACATGCGTGAATGGGCGTACCTTCGTTGAAGGTTGTGCGTCAGGGCCGGTAACTTGGCATGTAAAAATCAACTCCCAATCATTAGCGGACCGGAGTTCCGCTGTGGTGACCCCTAACCGGGAAAAAGCCGAAAGACACAAACAAATCCTTCAGAAAATGTGTGGTAACATAAAATCTTTTATTCTCGCAAAGTTTATAAGAACAATATTTAAATGTTGTCTCCATTTTTTAGACTTTGCCCCCCCATTCTTTGGCTTGGTCCAGATTTTATGATAAGAGGTTGACAGCTATGGAGATCAGCAGTCGAGTTGTGTGGTGTGGTGGTTTGGGCTGTTTCATGGGTTTGGCCTTGGTCATGTTTTAAAAAAGGAATTTGCCTCCAGTTACTCAGAACTGAATGGGTTAACCAGTTTGTCCCTAAAATAGGTTGATGGATATCCGTGCTCTACCCCCATTAACAATCATATATACATTTTAAGGGTCCACAAAGGTCATGAAATATGTTGCACAAGATGTTGATTATTGATGATAGGTACTATACTGGTTTGCAATTTGCTTACCTGTTTCTGAAAGCAAGGTTAAATAAAAAAAAAACTTTGAACTCTGATATCTTATTTGTATGCATGATTTATTCCGCATTTGGGGCATGGCATATGAGATGTTATTGTACCAGCTTCACTGGTAGTGGAGGGGTTCTAAGAAGAAAGTCACTAGAAAGTCTGAGGTGGTAGTGCAAACTGAGTGAATGAGATAATATAGAAGAACTCTGTGTTTGGTAAAAGCCACAAGGGCAGAAGAGCTACATATAGGCCTGTCTGTCCATTCTTTTTTTCTTCCTTCTATCTAATGTGTATCTTTTGTTACAGATGGTGAATATACAGAGTCTACTGTAGAGGTGGGAGGCCATCATGGTGCAGTCAGAGGAGCTGTTACAGGAGGTACCTAATGTAGAGTCCAGGATGGCAGATGATGCAGGCGAGTCCAGCCAAAAGAGATAATGTTCATCTGCAAAGACCAGGTCAGTGGTTCATGGGAAGTGGGTAAGGCATTCAAGAGATGTGGTTGCAGTAGATCTTCCAGCGGCTGGATTAACTCAGAATGGAGTGACAGGTAATGACATTCTGTTTGGAATCTCATTAGTTAGGGCAGGTTTGGAGTGTGTGAGGAATGATTGTGGGATTGCTGTGGATGAGGTATATCAGGGGTTAAGTAAAGTTGGAGGTTCTATCGGGGATAGGCTGAGGTGTCACGAGTAGGGACAGGGTGAAAAAATCAGTGGTGAGGATAGTGTAGGGCTGTCTGTGGGGAGCTTGAAGTCACCTATGGGTGGGGTAGGCCCATTTTCTGAAGTTGGGTCAGTTTTTGGGGTATGGCTAGGTGATTAGTTAGCTACACATACTTTGGGACAAGGGGCAGGAACAGTTTATCTGACCCCCTCACATTCTAGCCTCAGGTAAACAGAAGATATGAAAGGGGGGGTATGTTGATGTTTTTGAATTAACTGATGCATAAGGGGTGCAGTGATTGGTGGAACTGAAGATGATGAACAGCAAGGACCCTTTGGCAGCATTAGTGGTGATGGGGAAGAGGAGAGTAGGTAGGGTGCGACTTGGGACATGAGATAATTGGATGGTAGGTTTTGTCTACTACATGGCAGTTTGGCTGGAAAAGGATACTTCTTTGGCTTGCCACTTTTGGCTTACTTTCTTACAATTCAGGAGGCTCACTATTTGTGCCCAGGGACTGTTTGATTATAGCATGACCACTGGTTTCAGAAGCAGAAAGAGTTGATTACTCTCTCCGCTGGGAGGTTAGACATCCAGACATGTGGCTAGCTACTATGATGGATAACTTTAGGGTGGTTAGTAGAAGGGGGAAGGTAGAAGAGAAGGGGGGGGTATGTTGGGCTTTTAATGCAGGACCTTGCTTGTGGGTAGGGTGCAAGTTCTTGCATGCTTGTTCAAAATGTACTGATGGGACATGTTTTCCCTTCTTCTTTCTAGAGGTTTCAGAATCTCTGAGGTAGGAGGAATTTTTGAGGGTTACAGGGAGGGGTGATCTTTTAGAGGGGAAAGGGGATGACCGAGGGACACATTTCTCCATTAAGGTAAAAGTATTGTGACATATGCTCCAGCAATATCCCGATGCTTCTCTTAAGGAGGAACTTGTTGAGGGGTTTTCTCTGGGGGTTTCCTGTTAAGTCAAGTGTGGTGGGGGATGGGGTAGACTGTAAGAATTTGCAATCTATACAGGGGTAGGAGGGTTTATTGGAGGGTTTGGTAAAGAAGGAACGACATGTAGGTAGGTTGTTTGGTCTTTTTGATAGTCCCCCCATTTGAGAGTTTTAAGGTTTCACCTCTGGGTTTGGTTCCTAAGAAGGTGGCCAGTGAGTTCAGAATGATTCACTGTTTGTCATACCCAGAAGGCAGCTCCATTAATGACTTCATTTTAGTCAAAGATGCCATGGCCAGTTATGTGTCTTTGAATAATTCTGTAATGGTTATTCAGGTGTTTAAGGATCCATGGTTAGTGAAAGTGGACACTGAATTTGACTTTCGCCTTTTGCTGCTACAGCAGGAGGAGAGGCTGTTATTAGGTATAGTAGTTGGGAACAAATTTTACTTTGATAAGGCTATGCCAATGGGATGCTTGGTAGCCTACACTACTTTTGAGAAATTTAGCACTGTACTTCATTGGGTTTGGCAGCAGCAGATGATTACGCAGAGGGCGGTGCATTACTTGGATTATTTCTTGATAGCTGGTAAGGGTTTTGAGATAGCATTTGAAGATTTGTGAGAATCTCTGGGGATGTGTGATGAGTTGGGGATCCCATTCGCTAGGCAGAAGTTGGAAAGCCCAGCTAAAGCATTTGATTTCTTGGGTTTATTGGTAGATTCAAAACGTGGGATATATTGCTTGCCGGCTACATAGCTTGAATGAAGGAGAAGATTGAATGGCTGGTGTGCAAAGATATGGTGCAGATGAGGGAGATTATGGAGCTTTTAGGGCTTTGGAATTTTGCATGTCAGGCAATTCATCCATGGCGTACTTTTTTGTAAGTCAGTGGCTCTTTTGTTAAAAGGTGGGAACAGCAAACATCATTGGGTCAGGATTAACAAGTTGGCGTGGGTTGATTTGGCACTTTGGTTGTCATTTTTGGAATGGTTTAATGGTGTCTCTTTTAGCCAGACAGATTGGATTAGTCAAGAGGAGCTGCAATTGTTTATGGATGCATCTGGGGGTAATAGAATGAGTGTGTTTTTTGCTGGGGAATGGTTTGCGGCTTTTTGATCAGTGGATTGGAAGGATGAGTGGAAAACGGATGTTGCCTTTTTGGAGTTAGTGCCAATCTGGGTTGCATGAGTAGTTTGGCAGGAGGGATTGAGGGGAAAGAGGGGAAATTTTAATTCAGATAATATGGTGGTAGTAGTACGAGTTTTGCAAACAAAGACTGTGAGATTTCAATTGTTATTACTCGTTTTTATGTAAGTTAGTTTTGCAAAGTTTGTTAATAAATTTTTCGTTCACAAATGTACAAGTGGCAGGGGTTAGGAATGAGATTGCTGATAGTTTGTCTCGATTTCAGTTTTCCAGGTTCTGACAGTTGGCCCTGGTGGTGGAGGAGGTGCCAATGGTGTTGCCAGATCAGGTGTGGCATCTTGGGTTGACATAACCAGGAGGTTGCTGCAGCAATCTCTGCTGGTGTCTACCAGGAGAGCGTATGGTAGGGCACTATATGACTTTGATAAATTTATTCTGCAGTTGCCTGAGGATAAAGGAGCTTGGTTGGAGGATCTATTATTGTGATACTTGGCTCAGGCTTGGGGGCAGGGTAAGGCAGTGCAATCGGTTAAGGTGAACTTGGCAGTGATTAGTATATTTGCGCAAGTGGCTGGGCTGCATGATAAAAGTCCTGGATAGTGGGGCATATATTGAGAAATTGGACTAAGTGGTTGGAGGGAATACAGATATGTGTTGGCCATTGACAAGACAGAGTGTGAAAGTTTTATTGAAGGGTTTAGCATTAGTGCTGGATGAGTCAGTGGATTATGTTTTGTGGGTTGCTTTGTGTTTATGGATGTATTTTGGGGCATTTCAGGTGTCAGAGCTGTTAGGGTCATTAGTTTGGAGAGATGTTATGATTTTTCCAGGACAAGTGCACAGTTGGTTATGTAGGTCTAAAACAGATCAGTTAAGGAAGGGCATGCAGATAGTTCTTAGGAAAGATACGAGTGAGGGGCTTTATTCAGTGGGTTGGGCTGAGGAATTGAAGTGGTAGTCCTCACAATTTGTTTTTTTGGTTGAGAGGGGGTAAGATGGAAACAGGTAATCAGTTTGTACATGTAATAAGAAGGGTGATGTGATGTATGGGTTTTCCAGATGATAGGTTCTCCACTCATTCTTTTCATATTGGTAGGGCTTTGGATTTGGCAAAGGAAGGCAGATCCACTGAGGTCACCCAAAGAGTTGGGAAGTGGTCTTCCAATGACTTTTTATCTTAAGTAATGGATTCAATTGATAATTAATACTTTTTTTTTGTCTTTCAGGAAAAGAGATTGGCATCTTGGCCCATTTGTATCTCCACTGAGTGGTGAAGAGGGCAACAGTTAGGATGGATGGAATAGACTTGGGTTTGCATCGACTGGGGTGAACAGTTTGTGGCATGGGATTAGAGGTCTTAGGTAGACTCAGTTTAAGGATGAAATTGAAGTGATACGGTTATGGATGGGGCTTCATCGAATATTGGTGATACATTTGGCTGGTAATGATCTGGGAATAATTCCTAAGAAGTGTTTTGTGGATGTTATAGCTAGGCATGTGCATTGTATGGTCAGAGATAGTACCACATTTGTGTTGGAAGAATGCTGCTAGTTTTAGGGCTTTGGAGCATGCATGCAGGTAGGATGGCATGGCAGTTGGGCCATTTGGTATGTATATGATACACCACAGGGGTTTTGATGACAGGGACACAGTTTGGTTTAGATCTGATGGGTGTAGTTGAATGAGTTTGGTTTAGATTTGTTTAATGTCCATTTAAGTTTATTTTTAGAAGGTTTAGTGAAAGTAAGAAAGGGGAAACAGCCTGTGGTCAGGTTGGTTGGCAGAGAAGAGGAGCAGGCATGTCCCTCTTATGCCCCCCCCCCCCTGGTGTTGAATGTTGATGCAATGGGTTTTGGGGATAAAAGTGAGCTGTATCATGCTGCTTGACTGATAAGAATAAGTAAGCGGAGGTATGGATACTGATAATTCAAGCAAGGTGAGTGGGTATGCTGCCTTATGTATGTTACAAGGATTTTCATGTTGTAGTTGCAAGGCCATTCCTGTTACAATTAATACTGAAATAATGTAAAAGAGTTATGTGTGAAATTAATAAAGGTCATCAAATGTCATTTGGTGTCATTGTGTATTACTGAAGGGAATTGGGACAAATGACGTTTGGAAACAAACCAATTTGTCCAGGGATATTTTTGTTAAGGGTAGAGTGAGTTAAATTGGGGTGGGTGGTAGGAGATTTGTTGGGGAAGGGGTTAAGATTAAGGAAGAGAGATATGTTTGGCCAGACTTTGGGAAGGGATGAGTTAATTTGTTAAGGGTACTTTAGATGAAGTGAGGTAGATTTAGGGTGGGACTTAGGCTCTTTATAGGATTATAGCTGGGAGAAAATCATATTTTGGTATGAAGTTTCAACCCACCATCCCTTCCCTTTTTTCTTTTGGTTAATTTGTTTGGTGTGGTTATGGAGGTGGGTATTGGGTGGGGAAGAGGGGCAGGCTTGTCCATCTTCTGTTCCCCCCTTGGTGTTGGGTGTTGATGAAATGAGTTTTGGGGATGAAAGTGAGATGCAGGATGCTGCTTGATTGATAAGAAGTAAGCGGAGGTATGGGCGTTGCTCATTCGGACAAGGCGAGAAGGAACACTGCCCTGAGGTATGTTATAAGTATTTTCATGTTGTGGTTACAAGGTCATTCCCATTACAATTAATACTGAAATAATGTAATAAATGTATGTGTGAAATTAATGAAGGTCATCAAATGTCATTTGGTGTCATTATGTATTATTGAAGGCGACCAGGACAATGTGCTTTTGTAAGTAACTGGAATATTTCAAATATTTATTCTACTTCTTTTAAAGCAATATATATAATAACGTCTACAGATAGTTTGTATTTTATACTTTGATGGCTATCCGGAGGAATTATTAAGAAATCCCAAGTACAGCACTTTCTATAAGTATGTTTTTAAAACTGTATTTAAACTACTATAAAATCACTAGGTGGTGCAAATCATTAGTCATTTCACAGGAAAACTTAGATGCCAACATTTTACCACAAAATGGAGGTGCATACTGCTGTAAATCTCACAATGCACCCTGGAGTGCTGCAACAATGTAATCAATGGAATTTTTAAACAACAGACATTTGCCAAAAAGAGATGACATATTAGTCTTCATGGAAGTCCTTATGTAACTTTTCAACAGTATGACCATATAGTTTTGATCCATTTCAATCCATTTTATTACAGAGGAGTATAGCTACTAAAATCTCTGCTAAGTTACTTTTTCCAGTCATTCTTAGTATAAAATAAGACCTTTATCAGTGCTCACTGCTATTCAGGAGGAGCATAAAAATGTAATTTTTGCATTTCTGATAATATCTACAGACCATTTAGAGGAGATCTGTCATTGAAATAAAATGCACTAAAATACTCATTCTAGTAAAGAACCAGGATTGTTTATTTTATTTTAAATTTGTTAACTACGTAGTACCACTGAACCACTAGTCCATTTTCAGTGGCAACGAAAGTGCATGAGTCCACGTAAAGATCAAAAATGCAGCATTATATACAACAGTCCTATATATATGGTTACATTATATACAACAGTCCTATACATGGTTAGTACAAGATATAAGTACAGCTATTTGAAGGGTTTACTTAAAAGAACACATTTTCTCAAAATAATGAAATATAAATGTTATGTTAATGTTTTCTGTGGGCACAAACTGTCCTTAGTTCAGAAGTTTCACAGTTTCTGTAGTAGGGAGTATAATTCTGAAGCATAGCTTAGTTAGGGTTCATGTGCAACACTTAAGCAGACTATCCCAAAGACACAGGACATAAATATTGAACATCCTATCTTCCATCATACCGTCAGTGGTGACGGTGCAGTGAGGGTGGGGGATAATTAAAGGTGAAGAGTCATAGGATCTTGGACTTTTTTAAAGACGTATATGATGACAAAAAGTGTCCAAATGCTATTAGTAGGTGTCTGTTTTAAGTACTGAATATGAAAGACTGAGTTCTTCTGGTGGTATTTTTCCTTTGGTGCCTCAAGTACAGGTGTTGTGATTCCTTTATAGAAAGTCTGTCCAACTCAGAGTAGTATAACATATCAATAACAGGATTCCAATCAATACTGGGCTAAAGTAGCCTTATGTAACACACCATAGGTTTTGAGAAAGAGTTCAGGGAGTCTTGTAGGCAATAAAAATAATTCATTTATGTGACCTTTTAACTACTAGTACTGACGTTTGCTCTGAGTAGGTCAGTATACTCTCATGCAAAATCCTGTATACTTAAAGGACATTTTCTTCTCAAATTTAAAATAAAATAAAAGATCTTTAATGGTATCTTCTGCACAGTCTCTAGTTTTAGATTTAATCTGCAGTGGTATAGAAGCATCTTTACTGCTTTCCATGCAACAAAATATGTGCTTTGTCTGCAAGGGATTAAACTTTAGACGTTTGGAAGACATTAATAGTTTGGCCTTCCAGGAGATATTGTTATCAGAGTTCAGAAGGATAACATTTTTTCCTGCATATTGTTTGAGAGGCAGGTTTTAATAGAGCTGCAAAATACAATTTGCAAATAGGATAAATAACAAAGGTCCTGGGACAGAAGAACAACAATGCATAACTGTTCTCTAATCAAGTGCCTGTCTACAGGAAAGCTACTCACCCAGGTAAATTGGACCAACTCATCTGAGTCTCAATGGGAACAAAGGATATTTAACTGTATCACATGCTTTACTGAAATCTGTGAATTCATCACTGGCTTTCGTTCATGGCAGAATATCCTTTGTAGGCTGCAACAATGCAGTTTCAACACCATGCCCTTGGCACAATCCATGCTGTATACTAAACACATGTTCCAATGATTGTGTTCTGTGCAAACACTGAAGTATGGACTTCTGATCTTTAAAGCTTTTTCAATTACCAAAATTCAGTGAAACCAATCATACTACTAGTATAAGCATTTCCAAATTCAATATTTCCTATTGTGAAAAGCAATAAATAGAACTTATGAAACTTCATTTTTCCTGTCTGAGGCCTATGTAAGCCCATTACAATTATCTCTACTATAAATAGGACTGCTGATGAGAATCTGATGCAAAAACACTCTACAACCAGTACTGTTTTGAGAGTTAATCAGAGTAAAGGATGTACCTTCATTTTTACCATAGAATGGAATGCAGAAAAGTTGAATTCATAAATATTTGCTTTCCTTTAATAGAGAGAGGGAATGTGTAACACTAGGGCCAGATATATGCCTTATCATCTGACTTTAATATCTCAAGGATAGTACCACAGGAGAGGTGCCTACCATTCATCCATGCATGTCTTCAGTACATCATACCGCACCAACCTTTGCTTCACTTGCTGCCAGTTTATGCCAGGTGCATTGCATCATGGTGACAGAGTGGCAAGCAAAGAATATGCTAATGAGTTGCTAATGCAGCACATCTATGAGTAGCTTTGGCATGTAATACATTACTGTGTTGTGTTACAGTGATTCAGAGTATGCCATTGTTGATACATTAGAAATTAAGATAGTCCTAGATAATAAGCATTAGTTATATAAAAGATGCAAAATGGGAGGTTGGATTAGAACTGTAGCCATAAGCAGAATAATATTACATGGGCAGTATACATCACATATGAATCACTACAAAGTGACAGCCTCATTACTGCTTTGACTCAGGGACCAGCTAAGCCACAAATTATACAGTTTAAATTATGTACTGTAGAGGCAGTTAGTATTATGTGATAATGTCTATAGAAGATCTGTATATAATGTAGCACAGCTTATATTATGTGACATTTTAAATATTTTTGGAATGCGCACAAAAAATGGTTATATAAAGCAGGCATCATAGGCATACCTCTCAACTTCTTTCCTCAATAATTCTGCAAAAAGCCAACAATAATGAGAGAAGGAAGGGAAAAAATTGGAGAGATATTGTACATGCTGCTCTTATAAACTTAGAAAGCTGCTATAATAGCAGGATTTGCATTTATTTACTTACTTATGTATTTACACTTGTTGACTGTGAGTGTCCGACTGGACGTAGGTCCATTTTCAGCAGAAGCCCGGGAGGAAAAGCTCCACAGTTAAAATATACAGACAGTAGCTACATTGGATTTACATAGCAATTAACAATTTGATTAACATAGCAATTAACAATTACAAACATAGTTACAGATGAAGAACATAGTACATCAGTAGACGACTAGAATCTTTATCTGTGAAGTACATAACAGACATTAACAACTGTTACAATATGAAGTTCCTGCTGTATAATAAGTAGTAGGCTTATGAGCATCCGAGCTTGCTATATTCAAGGTACTTAATGGGGTGGAAAGAAAGGTAGTGGGTGGATGGGGTGGGTGATATTAGAGTGGGAGTTGCAAGGGCATAGCCAGGATGCTTTTAGGTGCGCTTTTAGTAAAGTTTTGAAGTGGGTGCATGATGGTACGGAGGTAATTGTGGGTGGGAGGGAGTTCCATAATTTGGCTATGGTGCAAGAGAATAGTGCTTCACCAGCAGAGTTATTGGCATTAGTGATCTGCAAGTGATTTTTGCTGCTGGATCTTAGTGGTCTGGTGGTGCAATAGGGTTGGAGTAGATTCTGGAGGGATGGGGCATTTCGTGGATGATTTACTAGTTTTTGGGCGAGTGTAAGTTGATACCATTGAAGGAGGCAAGGGAGTTCAAGCCAGCCCAGTTCAGCAAGTGAGAGACAGTAGTGACTACGGTAGGATGCTCCTGTGGTGAATTTGGCGATTTTGTTGTAGCAGGCTACGTCTCTATCTTGTTTAGATCGCATTGCCTTAGGTTGGTATATATTGGAGAGGCATAAAGTAGGGTGGAGATAAGGTGGGAATTTGCTACTAAAATCTTTGCTCCTTTGGTGAGAAGTTGCTTATTTCTGTATAATGCTCCTAGTTTTTTGTGGACTTTTTTTATGGTCATGGATATGTGAATGTCAAATTTTAGTTTATTGTCTGTTTCCACTCCTAGCAATTTGGTGTGTTCTGGTGGGTGTATAGTGGTGTTGTCTTTTGCTGTGATGTTAAAGTGAGAGTTGTTTTGAGTATGTTTGTTGGGTTGGAAGATGAGTATTTTAGTTTTGTTTGGGTTAAGTATTAATTGGGCATCAGATAACCAAGTTTCAACAGAGGAAAAGGCTTCTTGTGTGACTTTTTGCAGTTTGGGTAGGGACTGGGCTGAGCAGATGATGGTTGAGTCATCTGTGTATTGTATGAGTGTGCCATGTTTGATGGCAGAGGCTAGATTATTGGTGAAAATAGAGAAGAGTAGGGGTCCAAGGATGGATCCTTGAGGAACCCCTATAGAGACAGGTAGTTGGGGAGATATGTCATTCTGCCATACAACGGATTGTTGGCGGCCAAACAAGTAACTCTGAAACCAGTTGGTGACTGATTGAGAGAAGGATAGGTTATTGAGGACAGAGATGAGTTGTTTGTATGGGACCATGTCAAATGCTTTAGATAGGTCTAGGAAAGTAGCAGAGGAGAGATAGCCATTGTTTTTATGTTGAAGGATAGTGTTAGTAATGGAGAGTAAG
Organism: Protopterus annectens; assembly: GCF_019279795.1. NCBI lineage: Eukaryota > Metazoa > Chordata > Ceratodontiformes > Protopteridae > Protopterus > Protopterus annectens. The sequence goes on along the minus strand of NC_056727.1, from coordinate 386,739,150 downwards.
GAAGTGGTGGTGCTATGGTTTGGTCGGAATCCATGCTGAGTACTAGAAAGGAGGTTGTTAGTAAGGAGGTAGTCTGAGACCTGAGAGTGAATACATCTCTCTAGTATTTTGGAGAGTGGAGAGAGAATAGCTATGGGGCGGTAATTGGTTAGTTCTGTGGAGGGGCTGCCTTTGTGGAGGGGAATTATATGTGATACTTTACATAGTGTGGGAACGTAACTTTCTGACAGAGATTGGTTAATCAAGATGGATACTGGGTAGGCAAGAGCATCAGCTGCGATTTGTAGGTATTCACTTGGGATGTTGTCTGCTGCTAATTTGGTGGACTTAAGTTTAGTTAAGAGTTTTTTTTATGATGGAGGTAGGTACAGGAGAAAAAGAGAAGGCAATGGGGAAATTAATAGTTGACGGTGTGGGTTGGAGGGGAGGGAGGGTTGTGTTGTTTAGCTAGTGATAGTATGGCTTGTGATCAGTGTGTGTTGAATGAGGTAGCAGTATTTTCAGAGGAGTGAGGGATGTTAGGAGGAGGGGTACTGACTTTACCTGGGTGGAGGATGGAGTTTATGGAGGACCAGAATTGTTTGGGGCTGTGTTGGGAGGAGTCTAGGGCAGACTGGTAGTATTGAAATTTGTCCTGTTTTATTAGCTTTTTGACTCTATTGTGTAGTTCTAGGAATTTCTGTCTAGTTGAGGGGGTTTTGGTTTTGCACCAGTACTCTGAGGCTTTATCCCTATTTTTCATTTCTGACTTACTGGTTTAATGTAGCCATGGGGAGGGTTGTGCTTTGGTTCTGGAAAGTCTTATGGGGGCACGGTAATTAAGGATGGTCAGGAAGGTAGTATTAAAAAATTATACTGCATCATCAAGACTGAGGTACTTTAGAGGATGCCAGTTACATTCCTTGAGGGATGAGATGAATGTGAGTGGGTTAAAGTTTACTTTTTATGTATTTGATGGTAGATGATAGGTTTAGCTTGGTATAGGTATTTTTTGAGTTGGAATATTGGGGAGTGATCACTGAGGCTATCTGATAAGGAGCCTGTTACATATGACTGGGGGCTCTTACTGACTAGTAAACAATCCAGGGTAGTGTGCTTGTTGGAGTTTTTATTTATCCTGGCTGGTGAATGGACTAGTTGGGTGAAGCCATGAAGGTTTACATGATGGGTTGGATGGTTGCCAGAACAGAATTGCCAGTCAATATTGAAATCACCTAAAATTATAGTTTCTTGGGGAGATGGTGGGTAGACCAGCTGAGGAGGTTTTCTAGTGGAGGGATGTTTTGGCCAGGTGGGAAGTAGCATCCAATTATGTTGATAGTTTTGTTTTGGTTTATTTTCGGGTTGGTATATATTATTTCTTCATTACCTATTTATTTGTGGAGTCGATGATTTTAAGATCTGAATGTTTAGATGCTGTTTAAATATTATAGCTACACCGCCTCCTTTCTTGTTTAGCCAATCTACTCTTAGTATGCCGTAACTGGTAAGGAGGATTTGCTCACTGGTAATGTGAGGTTTTAGCCAGGTTTCTGTCAGGATGACTATATCTGGGGAGTACAAGTCTATGGTGGCATGGAGTTCATGGACTTTGTTAGATATACTTCTAATATTTAGGCTTAATAGAAGGAAGTCACTTGGCTTTCTATTGGCTGTGATATGGGAGAAATTGTGGTTTCTAGTCTGATTATGAGGATTGGGGTTGGAGATGGTAGGGCCAGGGTTGTAGTGGATGTCTCCACTTAGGGCTAGCTTTGATATGCATGAGGTTATTAGTTTTCTCAGTTTTTGAATGTGTTTGTTTATTAGGGAAACTTTATGATTGTGCTCTGTGGGTAATAGGTATGGTGAGAGGGTTACTATGTTAAGTTGTAGGGATGCTTTATGTTTGAGTAATATAGTTGGTAGAATATGCGGGGGGGTGCATAGGGATGGTTCTTGAGTTGGTGGGAGGGGAGCTGAGTGAGGGTGAGACATGAGTGGTGGTGTGAGTAGTAGTAGTACAGTGGCAGTGGTTGAGTGGGGGAAGGATGGAGCTTTGGTAGGATCTAAGATATGCAAGGAGAGTGCATGCAGTGAGCAAAGGTATGGTATGCTTGTACATGTTAGCTGAGGAGGAGTGATAGTAGTGGGAAGATGGAGGAGGTAGTGTTGGGTTTAGTGCCGTGGTTGACTATTGGAAAGATGGAAGGGGTTTGTGAGTATAATAAAGGTAGGACCACTGGGGGCAGGAGGTAATAGGGGTCAGGGTGGGGAGTGAAGTGAGTAGAGACCCTGTTAGTTGCTCTTATGAGGGGGCTGGAAACAATCAGGTAACAGAGTAAACTGATAAAAGAACATATGATAGTGAATATGGAGACTCAGGTAGGTACCTTGAATTTCCACAAACTATTAGTTAGCTGTGCCTCAGTTCAGGCAGTTTTAATAAGTTTTATGGCAGAGCCGAGCATGAGGTGCTCAAAGGGTGGTTGTAGTTTTAAAAATGGTGCCTGCCACAGGTAATATTAATTACTATTAATATGAATTACTTAATTAATTATAATATTAATATGCTTTTTCTGAAGGATATGAAGTCTATGACAAGCTCACTAAGCATTTCAGTTCACAAAGCAAAACAGGACACTTACACAGTGAGATCCTAGCTCACTGATGAAAAATATTAATATATTTATTTATCACATTGGTAGACAGCTCTATGCAGTTACCCATGGTGGATCTAGATGTCATAGCAAACCCTGCAGTACCTGATGAATAAAATGTTTATATATGCACCATTTAATCTCACAATAATTGCTTCAGGCTGCCAAGTACTTGTATATAAACAGACATGTGACTGTTCTAATTCACTAACACTGAGAGTGAGCATTTTCATATCCCATCCTGCATGTGCCAGCAGTTGTTACTTATTTTATACATTTTTTAACCAAGTAAGCTCACTGGAAACAAATGCACCTTTTCAGGGGGGCTGAGAGCACAGTCTGGCAAAGTGACTTGCTCACAGTCATGCAGTAGGTAAATGGAGGTGGAAGGAATTAAACCCTATACCCCTGGCTACAGGAAACAGCTCAGAGTCTTAATCTACTCTGCTAAATCTCAAGCTTCAAGTTGTCATACAACAAATGATTATATTATACAGATTCAGTATACCACAGCACTACAAAAGAATGTCACATTCAAGTAAGCAAAATAAAGCTGGATCAATAGCTTTTAAGGTACTTTTCTGTGCATTTCTTACAAACAAAGCCAGAGCATAGTCAGACGGGGCCCTAGGGTGGGTAATGAACCAGCCCCCCCCCCCCTTGCAGCCATCCCAGTGCACGGTTACCTGGTTGCTTCTCCCCATTTACCATAAACACTGTTCAAACCTGCCAGTGTGCATTGCATTTTTTTCTTTACTTTTACAATAATTACAGAGTAGGGATGCTACCTTTCGTTGTGGCTAAAACCGGAGTAAAGCCACACTCCTCACATCACCAGTAACCCTGCCCACCCCACCCCCTCTACTGCGCATATTCCGCCCAGTTTGTGACATCATGATGACATCCCATGGTGGGGAACACACTCTTTTTCCATTCTTGTTGCCTGTTTTCAGCTGATTTACTATGCTTTTCTGTAAAAAAGCATAGTAAATCAGCCGATTTACAAACTCTGATAGACTGTTTCCTTTTTTGAAACAGAATACCGGAGTTTGCACAGTGTTTTCTGGGCTACCAGAGAATCATTTTGATTTCCGGATAGTTCAGAAAAAAAACAGAGGGGTGGCAACCCTATTACAGAAGTATGGATTTTGTTATTTAATTTAATTTAAAACTGAAAATCTTTATTTCAAATTTTATACGACAAACACTGATGGTCATTTGCTAAACAAAACTGTCTCTTGGAAAACAGAATTAGCGTGTCTAACAGCAAACTCCTCTTACCTTGAAATTGACATTCAGTAGAAATGCTTTGAAACTCACATTCACTGAAAATGATCTAGCTAATGGCAAATTAAGCATTTCAAACCTAGAGCCCCCACACAGTTTTAGGATGATGCATAAATGCATGTGTTCATTGACTCACCATCCTAATAATTTAAATTATATTTCTAGTTTAATACAGCAACACTTGTAAGAGTATGTCATAACTTTGTACTTTTGGACATTTTTCCCATTAAGCAGTAAAAAAAAAAATATCTACCAATAATGACGTTTAACCTGCAAAAATCAGAGGCTGAAATGAAGAAAAGACTGGTTGACTATGATAATGGAAATTGCTGTCCTATGCTTTTTTTTGTTGCTGTTTTTATAGGGTTTAAATGATTGTATAATTGTGTTTTTAATTTTTAGCAAGTGATTGTAGGAAGTTACATGCTTTTTCAACATACATAGATGATGTTTATTGATATGGTTTAGACTCTGATGATGCCCATTTAAGTAAGGGCGAAAGCATTTAGTCATTGTATTTTTGATTTATTTAATGTAATAAATCATTATGCTCTGTTCTATCCACTCTCATGGTTTTATTTCTTATTTTGTTTTAATATCTGGATTAACAACCTTGGCGCAATGTAATAACACTTTTGAAGTGGAAACTAGTAAATATGAGAACACAGTGTAGAAAGAAAAGTTTTTGTTTAGCAATAAGGGTTTCAGGTTGTTTTTTTCCCGTAAAAGAGGGCTGCATTTTTCTTTTTCTCGTTTGATTTTCCTTAGAGGCAAGCTGAAAATAGGACAATAAGAGACAGAACACTGTTTTCTTCATGGCTTAAAGCTAATGATTTCTGAAAGTATGCATGCAGTTTCACTCACAACTAGGGAGAAGGAGCAAAGATTAAAAAAGATTAAAATAGAACCAATACCAATTACTGCAAGTAGAATCACAGGCAATATCATGCATCCTAACATGGCTAACCTGTTTCAGGTTAATTAGGGCCTGTCTTAGCAGTTGCCTATCTAGCACAAGTGTTTCTATTAGGAGAGCTAAACTTCATTATTTGAAGATGTACATAATTAAGTGTGTTTCTATTAAGTTTATAGTTTATGTGGGTGTTTTGGAGGCATGTTTGAATTTTTTGCTTGAGGCCTTTTATTAAAAGAAAAATTCTTGTAAAATACGACATAGTTTCTGGTATTGATGGTAAGAAAAACTGTATAAAGGATTAACCTACCAAAAATCAATGGCTGCATGCATTACAAAAGATGGAAATAGACATTTAAAAATGCTGCCATATATAATAGGTAGGAATAATGACTTTGTACCATAACAGCAACAGTTTTCATACTATCTTGGAATGTGAATGGTCTCGCAGGTATAAATAAAAAGGAAAAAAATACGTAATTATATTAAGAAATGCAGAGTGCAAATCCCAATACAAGAGACAAATTTGGAAAGAACTAACCATGTGAATTTGATAAAGAAAGGAATTTCAGTATGGATATTCTGCAAAATAGCAGGGACAGAGGAAAAGGAGTGCATAAATTAACTGCTAGAGGAGTTCCAGTACTGATAAAAAGGTAAAAAGGACCATAATGGGAAATTTGTAGTAGTAAGGTGCTACTGGTAAGGATGGGTATTGTGCTGGCATTTTCATAGGTTCATAGGATGGTACTAGGCTATCAGCCCTAGGGCCTAAACAAGCCTAACCATAACAATTCCCTGGATATTTCTTCCCACAATATTTACTTCCCTGGACCCCTATCTAGCAGGGTGACTGACATGATCCCCGGGGTGAATTTCCTATCTCCCATCCAATCATCAAGGTTCCTTCTGAAGAGGGCCAAGGAGGCTCTCTGCTTGACATGTATGGGCAGTCTATTCCAGAGTATGGGGAGTCTCTGGGTTAGGAACCTATCCCTCCAGCATGTTTTGTTCATTGTGATGACAAGGTTTAGATCCCTGGAGCAAGTGGCTCTGAGGGATTGGTATTTCTTTAAGTGGAGCATGTCCAACAGCTCAGGGTTTGACATGGCCTTGTATGTTAAGCAGAGATTGCCTCTGAGAAGACGAAATGCCACAGAGTATAGCTGGAGTTTTTTTAGACGGTTAGCATAGGGCATCTGCTTTAGCTCTGTGATTCTTTAGTGAGGTATTTCTGCGGCCTTTCCAGCTGTTGCAGATGTCTTGTCAGGTACATACCAAATGTGGTGTTGTACTCTATAATAGGTCTAATGAAGGATGAGTACAGTGGGACAATGACCTCTTTTTTTCTGGATGCAAAGTCCTTAGTGATGAGGTGTGCCACATTGAAGGTTTTCCTGACTGTTGTGGCAATGTGGTTATTGAAGGTGAAACCACTGTCCACCTGTGTCCCCAAGTCTCTCATCACACTTTCGGTGTTTAGTGTACTGCCACCTATGTGGTAATTCATGGGTACATGTTTTTTCCTAAAGGGGATAACTATACATTTCTTGGCATTAAGCTTGAGCCCATGGCTCTGGCACAAAGCATCTGTTTCTGTAAGCCCATTTTGTTGAATATCCACATCATTTGGAGATTCAATAATGGCTCCCAGTTTGCAGTCATCTGCAAACTTTGTTAGCCAGAGTCCCTTAGTGTTGGCCTGTACTTTAGAGAAGTAAATGCCAAACAAGAACGGTCCCAGGACTGAACCCTGAAGTACTCCACTTGTCACTTGCCTGGAGCTGGATTTGAATTCGGCTACTTTTAGAGTCTGAGTTCTGTCAGTAAGCCAGCTGGCAACCCATCGAGTGATGTAGGGATTTATGCCCAGCTTAGTAAGTTTATCTATGATTCCAGAGTAGGGGATGGTGTCAAAGGCCTTGGTGAGGTCCATATAGGCTGTGTGGACTGCCTTACCCTCATGCACAGCTCTGGAGACTAATTTGAAGAAGTCAATCTGGTTCTGGAGACAAGATTGACCCTTCATGAACCCAAACTTGGTGGGGGCTAGTGTTTGATGGTTGCCAATGTCTTTGTTTATAAGTCCCATGATAATGTGTTCCATGCCCTTGCAGATCAGGCTTGTCAGACTGATGGGACAGTAGTTCCAGGGATCAAAGGTGAATCCCCCTTGTGGAGTGGGATAACTGTAGCTGTGCGCCACTCAGTGGGCACAAAGCCTGAGGTGAGGCTATGATTAAACATGACACTTAGGTGAGGTGCCAGTTCATTTTGTAGTTCATGTAGTACACAGCCTGCAATGTCATCTGGTCCCATGGATGCTGTATTCTTAGCTTTGGAGAGTGTGGTATTCATATTCCACATAAAACTCCTATTTTGTAGCTTACAAATTGTGAGAAACAATTAGCTTTCAGTAGGAAATATTACTTATGAGTGGGAACTGGAGTTTGATTTTCAAAAATGAGGCTGTATCTGGGAGGCCTAGAAGGGAAAATATAACAAAAGCAGATAGATTTCTGAAGAAAATTATGAAAATATTTGTTATGAAAGACATGAATGCAATAGTAGGAACCAAAGATACAATAGCTGGGCTAGACTTGTTTTTATTTATTTAACCGGGAAAGTCCAACTTGGAACAAAGCCAATTTTCAGCGGAGGCCCAGGGAGAAACACTACAAATGCATGTCTTTGAAGGTGGGAGGAAACCAGAGCTCCAGAGGAAACCCACTCGAATGCAGGGAGGACATGGAAACTCCACACAGAAGACATCCCAGCCAAGAGTCAAACCAGCGAACCTCTTGCTGTGAGGCAACAACACTACCGCTGCACCACTGCGCCGTCCTTGTCAGAAATTATATTTCACAGAAACATATTAATTTAGTTGAGAACTTTGATATGCATCCTATAACTATTTCAGATCATGCACCAATAATTGCTAAGATAAAAATGCAGGGTAATGAAATAAAAAATAAGACACTGGTGCTTCCCACCAACCTGTTAAAAGGAAATGAATTTTATTATCCAGAAGCTATTAGGAAAGATCAAAAGTACTCCAGAAGTTATAAATAGCGAATTGGATACAATGAAAGTGGAGTTTAGAAACAGGGTAGAAATAAAAGAAAAAGACATCTCATTAAGAAGTAATAATAATTATTTAGAGGGGCTGACAAAGATTAAATTATTAATAATATTAAAATAAAAGAAGTCTCACAGAACAAGAGCAGGTGCAATTGCAACATGCAAAAAAAAAAAAAAAAAAAAAAAAAAAAGAGGGGAGTACTGGATAACATGCTTAGGTTTTAGAAAGATTGCTGTTAGCAACTGTTTTTTTGATCGCTACTACAGAGCACAAAAACATTTAGCATAATGACTTAAGCAACAGAAAGTAGAAAGGGTTATTATCGAAGACAAGAAAAATAACCAGAGATCATGCAGAGGTATTAGAGTTGTTTGGGAACTTTTATGAAAATTTGTATTTAGCAATAAAGTGGGTAAATCAAGAAAAAACATAAATGGAAATATTTACAGAAGGCTTAAATATGCTAAGGTTAGCGGCAGATGAGGCTCAACAACTAGCAGTTAAGAGGAGATGAGATGAAAATGGTGATGTATAACCAATCTACAAGAAAGACTCCAGGAATAGATAGAAGTTTGGAAATTAGAAGGGAAGAAAGTGATAAAGATCTGGAATATTTTGTTTAACAGTATTTTAAAAGGAGGGGAGTCACCAACTTTCTGGAAAAGTTGTAGCAGCTGTAATGCCTAAAGACGGTAAAGAGCCATCTGAGCCAGCATCATATATGCCCATTTCAATTTTAAATCATGATTATAAAGTGTTTATGACTATAATGGCTAAGAAAATGGCAAAGGTTATGCCAAAATTAATAGATGTGGAGGGGAAGCAAATATTTGACAACATTAATAGAACAATGGTGATCCACAAGGAAGTAGAATGTAAGTAAATACTGCTGTTATTGGTAGGTTTTGATAAGGAGAAAGAATTCAACAGAGTAAGCTGGGATTTTATGAGTAGGGCAATGGAAACATTTGCATTTCCTGATACAATAAGGTTAATTACAAGGATTTATGAGGGTTTGGAGCCAAAAATCAAAGTGGAAGGGCTCCTCTCTGATAAATTATTTCTCAACACAAGAACCAGGCAGGGGTCTTCCCTTTCTACTTTGTTATTTGTGTTCTATTTAGAACCACTGGCAAAGAAAATAAGAGACTCAACAATTCAAGGATGTAATTAGTATGGTGTTCAAGAAATGTTTGCTTTATTTGCGGATATTATTTTGTACCTGATGGAAACAGAAAATGACATTGCAGTGTTGTAGAATACTTTGAGACAGTTCTGTTTTTTTAGGATATAAAATTAATGAACATAGGTGGTATAGGTGGATAGGCACATAGGCGGTAGTCTACTTAACACCAAATGTGTGATAAGGGACCTTGGGACACAGGTGGACAGTAGTCTCTCCTTTGATAATCACATCGCCACAGTGGTCAGGAATTCAGTCAGGAATGTGTGTGTGTGTGTGTGTGTGTGTGTGTGTGTGTGTGTGTGTGTGTGTGTGTGTGTGTGTGTGTGTGTGTGTGTGTGTATGTGTGTGTGTGTGTGTGTGTCTGTGTGCATTTGCATGTGTGTGTGTGTTTGCTTGGGTGGAAGTTGAACAGCATTAATAATCAATAACCAATGTAATGAAAGTGCTTAAACAGTTTTTACAGTAAAGAAATGTCCATTTGTGGCATCTGGTATGGGGTTTTGCTATTTTTACAGCATTACTAATCAAGTTAATTTTATAGGTATTAAATATACATACATGTGTATGTATGTATATATATATATATATATATATATATATATATATATATATGTATATATATATATATATATATATATATATATATATATGTATATATATATACACACACACATACACATATTACACACACATTTTATCTGTATATATATATATATATATATATATATATATATATATATATATATATATATCAAATAGAGGGTTTTTTTCTGTCAGAAGACCACCTTCTATATGTGGCCATCTTCTGTTCTGGTGGCAGCTGAAGTACTCTTACAAGGTGGGGACAGCCACTGCTGCACCTACTGCCTTACTTGAAGCATGCTCTGACTTCTCTTGTCAGGCACAGCCTCAAGTCAGAATTCCAATCTGCACATGATCATGTTGTACCATTCCCTAGAGACAAGGAGGCAGAAGTGTATGAAAGGGACATTATACTGTAAAAATCTCAAAAACTGACTTTCGCATGCTTGGGGATCCTGTTCGCTTATGTGCTGGTGCTCCTTGTAATGAGACAAGGTGGTATTATCCCCTCGTCCAAGGGCTGTATTACCACCCAGTCAGTAGGAAATAGTCTGCCTCAACCAGCAGGGCATCCTGCCCATACCTCCATCCTTTGAAGGGGGACAAACAAAACAAATTCTCATAATTTCTTACAAACCCCACCCCCACCCCCACCAGATCAAGCAGGAATCTCAGCCACTACTTGAACATAGGGTTCCTGGGTCATAGTCAGAGCTTTTTCCCTTAATGCCAACAGAGCTGGCATCGCTGGTTATTTATAGAAATGATGGTTCATGATAAACTAACAACAGACATAGATTTGTTTTGAATGACGTCAAACAAGTAACATCAATAACTAGAAGAACTCATCTGCGTCTTTTTTTTTTTTCCTCTCTCTGAACTGTTGTGGTCTGATAACCATTTTGACAGCTGCCAAATGAAGCCATGTATAGGTACGTATATACATCTGCTACAGTATGCTGGCATGTGGAGCATAGCTTTGAACCTTTTATCAAAACAGTCTGTGACAAAAATAAAAACAAAAAAAAAATAAGAAACAAAAGCCAAAAATCAGGGGCAATGTCTGTCATTATTATTTTTATTATTATTATTATTATTATTATTATTATTACATTTTTGAAACGTACCTCTCAAATCATATTTCCAGTGTTATGGACAAAGCAAAAAATAAATTAAGGGAAAATACTTAAATTAGGTTGACTTTTTAAATGTTTATACTGCTAGTTTAAAGCTAATTTATCTGTGCTTTTCCAGTGATGCATGTTGCCCTTTTATTGCTTAGATTACAAACAATAAATAAGCAAAAAAAAGCAAGTTCAACATACAGAAGTAAGAAATCTGCATTTGAATTCACAAATCTGATTAAATATCTTCATGTCCACTCATAGAGATGCATAAAGGATAAACATGACAGGCTTTAAAACATATGCATAGAATTGGGTTTGCACTTTGGACTAGTAACAGTTATGTGTGACGTACTGTTCGCTGTTGTTATTTTCAGAGCTTATTATGTTATTATGCTTGTTGCTTTCTGTTACTCTGTGACATTTTAACTGGCAGGGTTGTGGAATACCTATGGAGTCTCACCAACAATCATTGGATTGCTTGACTGCAGCAATTTCTCCTTTTCATGCTAATATGTGGGTGTGACAGCAAGTGACAGTGCTAAATACACGGTGTTATTTCAACTGTCTGCATAAGTCTGGGCTATTCAAAAGTTGCCATGGTACCAAGAATGCTGAATTATACAGTATGCAGCTTGCAGAAGCTAGAACCACAAAACAGAGCACAAACAGCCAGTCTTTCAAAGTACAGAACTGGTATTAACCGAGGTACTGCTGAGACACCAGAAATCAGTGTTTGACATTAACCCATTAACCAAGACCTTCTTTTGCAGTTACTACCAGACATGACTGCATTTTCTTCAGCTATTATAAAGTTCAGTCAAAATCTCATTCATGAAACTGGCTAAAGATATAATTCAACAAACCTGTTAGTTGAGTAATGTGACCACAGGTAATTTAAATGATCAGACCAACAGGACATTAATATATCATACATGCAGTTGAAAATTTAAGAAAGGGGATTTTAAGCTCTGCCCCTAAAATTACATTATCTAAGTAGGTGTGTTTCCTTCTGTGCCATCTATACAGAAGCATAACACAACTTCATAGTTTCATAGTTTCATAGTATAGTACTAGGCTATCTGCCCTGGGGCATTTGTAAGCCTAGCCATAGTGATGTGGCTTTTGCCACCCCATGAAATGGTACAAAAATGTACAGAATAAATCTAGAATACTGTGCCTCTGTCTAGTAGTGACACAATGAAGGTCCCCGTATATAATAGAATTAGTTTACTGTGCCCCTGTCTAGCAGTGACACAGATGTGACCCCTGGGGTAAACTTACGATCTCCCATCCACTCATCAAGATTTCTCTTGAAGAGAGTCAGTGAGGCCTCTGCCTAATACGAACTGGGATCCTGTTCCAAAGCATGGGAAGCCTCTGGGTTATGAATCTATCCCTCCAGCATGTCCTATTCATACTTGTGCCGAGGTTTAAGTCTTTAGCTCTCGTGGTCCTGATGGATTTGGATTTTTTGAGGTGGAGCATGTCCATCAGATCCTGATTGGACATGGCCTTGTACGTCAGGCAGAGATCACCTCTGAGCAGGCGGTATGCTACTGAATAGAGCTGAAGTTTCTTTAGTCTGGCAGAATAAGACATATGTTGGAGACCCTTGATCCTTTTGGTGAGGTACTTTTGTGGTCTCTCCAGCTGTTGCAAATGCCGGGTGAGGTACATACCAAATGGGGCATTGTACTCAATCATGGGTCTGATGAGGGAGGAATATAGGGGTACAATGACATCCTTGGATCTGGATGTGAATCCCTTCATGATGAGGTGTGCAAGGTAGAATGTTTTTCTAACCACTTTGGCAACGTGGGTGTCAAATAAGAGGTCGCTGTCTACTTGGGTCCCTAGGTCTCTGATTACTTTTTCTGTAGTCAGTGGTTTGCTGTCTATGTGATAATTTGTGGGTACTTTGTTTTTTTCCAAAAGGGATGACTATACATTTTTTGGCATTTAGTTTAAGGCCGTGACTACGGCACCAGTTGTCCGTTTCAGTGAGGCCTTTTTGTAGGATGTGTGTGTCTGCTGGTGTATCGACTATGGCGCCTAGTTTGCAGTCATCTGCAAACTTTGTCAGCCACAGCCCTCCCATGTTTGCTTTAACATCTGAGAAATAAATGCCGAACAAGAGGGGTCCCAGGACAGATCCCTGTGGGACACCACTTGTGACTGGCTTTGAGTCTGACATTGCTCCAGCGATTTTAACTTTATGGGTTCTGTCCTTTAGCCAGTTTGCAACCCATCTAGTGACATAAGGGTTTACTTTTAAGCTGTTTAGCTTATCTATGATGCCTGAGTGGGGTATTGTGTCAAAGGCCTTAGCCAAGTCCAGGTATGCTGTATGGACTGCTTTGCCCTCATCAATGGCTCTAGTGACCGTTTTGAAAAAGTCAACCAGGTTTAAAAGGCAGGATCTGCCCTTTACAAAGCCGAACTGGGTGGGGTCAAGTGTCTGTAGGTCCCCTGTTTCTCTGTTTATGAGTTCCATAATGATTCTTTCCATAGCTTTGCAGACCAGGCTAGTTAAGCTTATGGGGCGGTAGTTTCCAGGGTCTGTAGAGGCACCCCCCTTGTGGAGTGGGACCACTGTTGCTGTACGCCAGTGTTCAGGTACATATCCCGAAGTAAGGCTAAGGTTAAATAGCATTTTTATGTGTGGGTTTAGCTCCTCTTGGAATTCACGTAACACGCACCCCGGGATACCGTCAGGTCCCATTGATGCTGTGTTTTTTGCTTTGTTTAGGGCGGTTCTCACTTGGACATCTGAGATGACAGGGAGATTACATTCAACTGGGATAAGTATTTCTTCTTTTGGGGGTGAAGGAGGGGAGAAATTTGCACTGAACCTGTCAGCCAGAATGTTAGCAATATCTGTGGGTTCAGTATATTTTTTGTTGTTGTGAACCAACTCTGAGCATATCTGAGGGTTTCCACCCAGGTTTCTAACATAGTTGAAGAAGGCTTTGTGGTTATCTTTAGTGTCCTTAGCGATTTTTCTCTCAAAGTTTGCCTTGGATGTTTTTATGAGAGAACGTAGTTTTCTGCTAATGTTGATCAGAGATGTCTTCCCTTCATGGGATTTCGCTCTGATGTGCAGTAACTTCCTTCTTTTGTTATACAATTTGTTTATGGCTGAGGTCCACCAGACAGGATGCTTACATTTGGTGGAGAGGGACTTGGATTTGTTTGGGATTGCATGATCCATGCATTCTTGGAGATGTCCATAGAAAGCATTTGTGAAGGATTCGGCATTGTGGGATGTGGTATCCACTGGCACAGTGGGCTTAAAGGATACCATCTCAGTCTTAAGAAGAGTGAAGTCTGCTTTTGAGAAGTTTTTCACTGTGGTCTTTTGTGCTGGGGTGGAGGTGGGATATGTATATCCAGGGTGATTAGTTTGTGGTCAGATCTCACTAGTGAGGGGTATACTTCCGGTGTGGAGCATTATGTCCCCTTGTTTGTGATGATCAGGTCTAGTATATTATCTCCCCTAGTGGGAGAGGTGACTAGTTGTTCCAGTGCATTTGAATTTATGAATTCCAGGAACCTTTGGGCTAGGGTATTAGGGCTAGAATAATGTACACAATCTATGTTTGGGTAGTTGAAGTCTCCCAGTATGATGGTATTTTGTGATACATTCATATCCTCCAATGTCTTCAGGAAGGCTGAGTGGGGTTCTTGAGATTGGGAGGGTGGTCTGTAACATGCTACTAGTTGTATAGCAGTTTTGCCTATGGTTAGTTGCACCTGTATGGTCTCTGATGCTTCATGTGTTGCTACTAACCTGGAGGTGTGGGTGTCCTTTATGAATATGGACACTCCCTCCTTTGTGGTTCGGCCGGGGTTTTGGGGCCGAAAAGCATGATACGAGGTATAGCCTGGTAGCGCTGGGGTGCTCTCAGGAGCCTTGAACCAGGTTTCAGTTACTGCACAGACGCCGATGTTCTCCATGCTGAGGAGTGCATCAAGTGCCTGCATCTTGAGATTTAGACTTCTGGTGTTGAGCAGCATTACCCTTAGTTTTTTCCATTTTGTTTTCTAAGGAGGTGGGTTTGTCTTTTGAGCCATGCCTAAAAATCGCACTATCAGGGTGGCAAGAGCCTTAGCGAATATCCGAAGCCCAGTGGTGACAGGTGTAAGCCATCCCTTGCGAAGCAGCGTGGCTTGTCCAACATATCATCCCAGGCAGACAGACATTGGATCCCCTTAGAATGACACCAGTACTTGAGCCAATTGTTAAAGCTGATCATCTTGTCTTTGTATTGTGGTATCATTCTTGGTGAGGGCAAGATGCTGCTCAGGGTCAGGGTCATACCAGCCTGGGCTACATAATCGGAGAGCTCCTCTATGTCTCTTTTCATGTAGTCCAGGGAGGTACGTCTCAGGTCATTCACACCAGCATGGACAATGACGGAGTCATATTTGTACTTGCTTTGGAGTGACCTGAGTGCGTGTGTTATGTGGCGGATCCTAGCTCCCGATAGACAGCTCGCAGTCACCTTCTCCTTGTTCATCCTGGTCAGTGGGACATCAGTGTGTCTGACTATGGAGTCACCTATTACTAGTGTATCAGACAAGGTGTTTGGCCTTAAGGGCTGCGATTGGTCGACACACTGATTTACTGAAGTATGTCTTGCATGTGTTTTGTTTTGAGGTGGTGGATTTTTGGATGTCTGCTTTGGGAGCCTCTGTTGTTTTGGTAAGTTTTTTATTAGAGCCTCCAAGTATGTCTTTGTGTTTTTATGTGTTTGGTTTGCAGTTGTGGTAGGTCTATGTGGGACTGGGATTGTTGTGTGTGTGGTTGCCATCTCCTCCTGTCTGGTCATGCCAGCCCTGAGTTGAGAGAGTTCAGCCTCCAGTTTGGCTATATAGTTGCATCTCTCACATGTATATGTATTTGTTGGGAGGAGGAGAGGGTTGTCTGTGTACATGAGACAATTGTAGCATTGTCTCAAGATACCCAGATTGACCAGCTGAACTGGAGACGATGCCAGTAATCTACCACTCGACATGCTAGAACAGTATAAGGGAGTGGTATACCTTTAATGGAAGTGGATATTCACAGGGGTCGTAAGTAGATGTAGTGCTTTACTTAGCACGAGAGTGCTTACTTAGTAGAGAAGTATTGAGAACAAGTGCTAGGCTTATAATATAGTGAGTAGTCTTGTTATACTAAGAGTAGAGCTTCCTTAAGGGAAAATTTGAAGAGCAGACTTGACGGAGCCAGTAAAAGTTTAACCTTGTTTAACCGGTGCTGCGCTATGCGCACGACCGAGCAAAGCCGTGCAAACGCGGATTTTAAACAGTGAACTACAAAAGAGCTAGAAATGGTCCAAAACAACCAATTACTACAGCTTCTTGTGCTGAGGTCACTTTCCCCAAGGACAGGTAGGCTGCTCAAGGCTCCCCACTCCCACTGGTGAGCAAAGAAACTTCCTTCTATCCAAGTAAGGTAATGGACAACACAGGAACTACACCACAGCCCAGAATACAGCAATGCCTGTAAACTGGTCTAAACTAGTCGAGGAAGGCGGGAAAACAAGGATTATTTTTTTGTTTTTTGGTAGAAACACACAGAAAATGCAGAAACAGTGATACATTAGTTACACAGGCTAGCACACTTTAGTGGGCAGCCTCCACAGTTAAATTAAACAAACAAACAAGCAAACTTTCGATCAAATTCGACTAAAATGTAACTTTAAGTGCAGATTTTAAAATAATGCAGCAATCAGTTAAAAAACAGTTCAGGCTAGTTCAAGGTAAGCTACAGAAGCTATTCCAAGTGAAAAAAAGCAAAGATACTTAAATCCAGAAGGTAGTCGCTTTTCTGAGTTCTCTGCTGCTAGGACCACTCTGTAAACCCACGTGGAGCTTGTCTGAGCAATATATGTACACTTAACCATGATGTATGCAGAACTGTAGATTGTATTAGAAAATCAAAGAATATGCAATCACATGTAGTTAGTTTAGTCATTTCCATGGCATGTTGTTGTTCAGTTAAGATAAGCCCTATATAAAGAGACAGAAATGACGCAAAAATGGAAAACCATCTTGGAAGATACTGGAATGTTAATATGTGGGTGTGAAAGCAAGCGACAGTGATATGAGTTATCAAAACAGCAAGGCATGAGATAGCAAAGCCACTGTAAAACTGTCTCTTTGTCATCAGAGACATGCATATTCTGTGACTACAATGCAACCTGGCTTAGTATCAGTTGCACAAATTCTGGAAAAGGAGTTGGAAAAATACATGTAAACAAATGCCATGGTTCCCATCTGTGTTTTCTGTCTTTTAAGCCATATTTTCTAAATAAGCAGAAATTAGCATCTAGAAAAATGTACCACTTGTATGATTTGCTATAAGCATCTAAGAGCAGAAAAAGGCAATAAAATAGAAACTATGTCTTGGAAGCCTTGAAGATGCAATAAAAGGGAACACAATTATTAACGATATTTATCATTAGAGATTGAAAAGAGGTCACTGTGACATTAAATTTCACTACTTTGGTCCATCTACCTTCTGTTTCATTTGGTCCAGAATGTTAAAGCAATTTCTCTTTCATTGAAGGCTAATGTTAGTGGCTCAGCTGTGAAGGTGCACATTCATTTGGCATGGGATTCCCATATAAGTCATGGAGTGGTATGTTCTCCACTTGCTTCTTCAAGCCTGCAAGACCTCAGGGAATGCCTGCTTATGGCAGATAAATACTAACTGTTAAGGTGATGTAAAATGTTATAATGAAGACAGAAGTATCCAAAACCATTAGAAACTTTTAAAAGCTGTTAGAGCTGAGAAAAGCCAAGTGGACCACAACTATACACAAAATTCCCATACAAGAGAGAAAGAGGGAATGAAGCTTTACTAACCCAGTTATCTTTTCTTGAAGATCTGTTATGATAGGTATCATACACACAGATACCAGTAAATCATAACATTTAGAAACAATTCCAAGCCATAATCATTTATCCCAGAGAGGTAGGAAGAAGGATACTATGTTGGAAGGCAAGTCCATGCCAGAATGTGTCCTGCCTCCAAATACTGCTCTCTTCTTATAGTGCTTAGCAAAAAGCATTGACAGCAGTCAAAGCTATAGGAAGGGTTTGGTAAAGGGGGCAACTGCACAAGGTGAAAATTGGTAGGGGGCACAGTCTTTACTGTAGAAGAGGTGCTAAATGCCCCCTGCAAGCACAGATTTTGGGAAATGGAGCAAATGTCAAAGTCAGCAACATGAGTATCTGAGAAATAACAGACATCAGCAAAACAGCCTCCAGGCAGAAGGAAGCAGAAGCAATTTAAAGCAACATAAGATACCTATGTCAGCAGCATTAGCTGAAGAACTGTTTGTGCCAAATGAAAAAAATCAGTAATGGCAATGAAATTATCAGTGCTGGAGATTACAAGAATATAGAAAAAGGAACTGCAGTCGATGTATCTTGACCTCCCAGCTTGAGCATTTAACTTTGACTCTGTTGACTTGTCATAATGAATGATTGGTGAGGCTGATGGAGGTAAAGACCTAAGGGTAGTAGGACTGGAGTTAAGAATCAGAACATGTGGGTACTGGCAGCAAGTTCCAGTTCACTGAAATCAATTTGCTAAAAGCTACTTACCATGAACACTACTGAAAGTTCTTGCCCCTATCACCTCCTCATATATGGGACAATTCCCACACTATGCATATATATAGATATATATATATATATATATATATATATATATATATATATATATATATATATACATATATATATATATATATAGAGAGAGAGAGAGAGAGAGATTGAGAGAGAGACATAAATATAGATACATCGAATAATGGCACAAAATAGATGTGCAGGAATGATATTGGCATACAAGTTACTAAAACAGACTGTTGTCATAATGTCTTATGTAAGATCCATGCTAGAGGTCATTTTGCATTTTTATTAAAAAGTAAGAAAGCAGGATTCAAGTGTCTATTGCTTGTTTAAACCATGGTTTAAGTTAAACAAGACATGAGCACTTTCACCCTTGTCAAGATTAATACGAATGCAAAGTGATCGCTGACAAAAATCTTACATAAGAAATTGTAACAGCAGTTTGTTTTAATAATTTGTATGCCAGTATTGTTCTTGTGCAACTAGTTTTCCCTTTTTTCGATTTGTTCTATCTAAAAGTGTGCACTATTCTTAAGGCTGGAAAAGTACCTTTCCTACTTACAAGTTAACATTGTCCGATTGTGAGTGTGTGTGTGTGTGTGTGTGTGTGTGTGTGTGTGTGTGTGTGTGTGTGTGTGTGTGTGTGTGTGTGTGTGTGTGTGTGTGCGTGGTGTGTGTGTGTCTATATCTATAGTCTCCATAGTCATGCAGCAGTGGGGTTAAGAGCAAATTCCAATACTCCAGTACACTGAAATCTGCTTTCTGAGTTTGTTTCATACAATTTTCACTTGCTGAAAGGGCATTTCATGTTTCATCTGCTGACACAACCCCTTTTTATTAGTGAGCCCCCATTATAAGGTTTTTGCATTATGTCATTAATAGCCTTAATGTTAGCCGACTCGTTGCCGCAGAAGCACATTTTTTTCAAATATGATTACTGAGTTAGATAAAATCAATTTAGTGTCCAGCACTACAAGACAAAATCCAAGAATATTGAACATCCCTTCCCTGGAACTGCTCCAACCCTGACTTCATATACCTCCCTATACAGGGGATACATTATTAAGGAACTGTGAGATGCCAGCCAGCAAAATCCACTACTTAAGGATTTTTAAGAAGACTCCATATTAGAGACAGAAACCCTCTCATCTATTGTCTTGGATACAAAGACTGGTCTAGACCAAGTCAGGCATAACTGATCAGCTTTTGTCTGCCTTATAAAGAAGATCAGTGACATCTGGGAAATGTTTGCTTCCTAAACTAAGGATTATATAAATCCTAGATAAAGCATGTTCTTCTACTAAACATCTCCACTGTATTACTACACCTAGGTATGCGTATAACTGTAACCAACTAATTGCTGACTCTTCCCAGTCCTATAAGTATTGTCTAAAATAGTTAAACATTTTCAGTCAGGGATGCATTCTGAATATTTCAGTACAGTAATTGCAATCTTCAAAATAACTTGCAAAAGAAGTGCAAAAAAGGAAAATACATATCAAGTATGGGATTGAGGTTATAACAGAATATTCTACCTACTCCAACATACAGCAATCTCAAAGTTAGTACATAGAAGTAGCAGGATTGTGGGAATACAAACTTTCCCATGTCAGAAAAATGATTAAAAATTGTAACAGCAAATTTTAGAAATCACTGTTATATTAGTTAAATCTTGGTTTATTTTTTAAAGTTTGATGACTCACATTTATCACTTCTCATAATTCTGACAGGAAGCATGAAGTCAGTTAGGTTAGCAGTATGTGGGCCTACACGAAATATAACATGCAAATTCAGTTATATGGTGGTCTGGGCAATGAGGCATCATTGAGGTTCAAAATGGCTTTAACCTCACCAAGTCTAGCATTTTCCACATAAGGGGACACATACTGCTTGTGGCTGCAATTAAAGAATCTTAGTTTTGTGAAACAGTTTTGCAAATGTAAGTTGATGAAAATATACTTCTCAGAATTTCCTTCACCAAGGAAGCATCTGTTTTCCCAATGACGTTCTGACCCTGGATATAATTATCTTATAAAAGAGAGTGCCAGATCTC
Source organism: Protopterus annectens (assembly GCF_019279795.1). Lineage (NCBI taxonomy): Eukaryota > Metazoa > Chordata > Ceratodontiformes > Protopteridae > Protopterus > Protopterus annectens. Next base: position 386,718,637 of record NC_056727.1, on the reverse strand, counting down.
CCCTTGCATGGTAATGTGGCTGTAAAATTTTGTGTGTGCTCTCTACAGTAAGTAATATTTTCCAGTGTTTATGTTATTCTGTGATATGCAGTGCTAGTTACCTGCATTCACTTAAACAGTAATCAATGAATTTTGATTCAACTAAATTAATATAAACAACACACATTGCTACAATATTTAAACCTTGAAAGTTTATCCACTAAAATGACCATTAAGCAGAAGACTGTTACATCACCTCCTTTGGGAAAATGAAATATACAAAAGACCATGTTGTGCTGACTTCTACAAATGAATTAATTACTTTCATAATCAGAGGGCTATTCTCTAGGTGCATCCCCTCGGTTGTGCCCCCGCAGCGTACCTCGATCGTACTACATACAACTAGATCCAGACTTTTCTTGAGCTGCTTGAGATACATCTGCTTGTTCTTTTTGTTCTCTCAAGCATTTTCCTCAAGATCTGCTTTGTCTATTTTTCTGTTTGGTTGCAAAGTACCATTGCTATGTGTTAGATTTATACGCATTGTCAGAGAGCACCATACTGGAGAAACTGCAGTCATTCACCATTGTTTTTTTAAAGAATGATTGCTCTTTTTCAGAGTTTGTGCCACAATGTGCCACCTTAATGTGTGGAAATGTAGCTAAGGGGTGGAATGAAGGCAGCGATACAGAAGGCCCTACTCCAACAACAACAAAAAACTTACTCTATTTTGGCAAGTAGTTTTTTTTATTGTTTTCCCTGTGAAATCCATTTAGCTGGAATGCATGTATTTACAGTATTTGTGGCCGGAGTTAATTGATTTTATCCTAGTATGCCCAAGGGAATGTGCTATGATGCTGCACCTTTGGATCAGACACTGTACACTCCTACATCAATGTTCACTGGCTCCATCTTAAGTAGAATACAGTCACCTACAGAGTGCAGAAGACAAAGGGCAAGCAAATTGATAAATGGAATGTGTGATAGGTGCTACTGTCACATACACTGCAAGATGAGACCATGGATATAGAAAATACTGGCACACAGTTACAAATGTCATTGACTGAAAACTGGTACAGCTTAAAGTTGTTCTGCGTCGACCAGAAGTGAAGTTCATTTACTGCATATTATCCAGTGACTAGAAGAAGCATGGCCCTTTAAAGGACATGGTAAACAGCTCTTTGAGCAAGGGAGTGAATCCCCAAACTCCTTCCATGAAAATAACGTTCCTGATCAATGTTGCAATTGTACAAAATGAATAGATCAGTGTGGAAGACACATAAATCAAGGTATCTTAGCTGCCTGCCTCTAAAAGGGTTGCCAGTGGGACCTCTATTTTTTTCATTCCACCTTCTGAATAATAAGGCCAAAGCAACTTTACACTATTATATTTATAAAAATTTATTTATTTATTTATTTATTTATTTAAATTTGTTGACCAGGAGTGTCTGACTGGACGTAGGTTCATTTTCAGCGGAGGCCCGGGGAGAAAAGCTCCACAGTTAAAACAGACAGTATTTACATTGGATTACATAGTGATTAACAATTTACATAGAAATTACTTACAACATATTTACAGATGAAGAACATAGTACATCAGCAGACAACTAGAATCTTTATCTGTGAAGTGCATACCAGACATTAACAAATGTTACAAGAAGAAGACGTTCGTGCTGTATAATAAGTACTGGCTTATGAGCATTTGAGCTTGCTATAATCAAGGTAGTTAGTGGAGTGGAAAGAAAGGTAGTGGTTGGATGGGGTGGATGATATTAGAGTGGGAGTTGCAAGGGCATAGCCAACAAAAAAAAAAAAATCTTGCTTTTTTCCCACTTTTCTGAGATTTAAAAAAGTTCAAGTTACAGGCTTGCTGTTCTTGAACTGTTTTATAAGTTTCTGTGAGGCCATTTTTGCTTGGGATAAAGGAAAGTCTCTCTGTTGATCAGTGGCAGTGATAAACATTGAGCTGCTTCCCTGCCCCGTGGGAGTGGTTACTGACTTGAAACTGTAGTTTTATTGGCCAAAAGGGGTCATTTCCAAAACTCCTTCATCGACCTCTCTTAAAACCTAGTTGCCTCGTGGTTTTGGCGTCTTTTCAGGCTTGTTGGCTGTTGGTGAAGCACCCACCAAGAGGAGAAAACGCTGAGAGAAGAAAGGAGCCACTTTTGAGATTTTAAGTATTTTTCCTCTGTTTATTTGATAAGTTTTTCTGCATAGCTGCCTAGTTTGAGCATTTTCTGGCTTGTTAAACTTGATTTCTGCATTAGTAGCTGTATTTAGAGCACAACCAAAAGCTGTATACTGAATTTCCTGTTTGCACTTAATTTTAAAATCGTTTTTCTCAAAACTTGCATATTTTCTGTCTTTGACCTAGCACTCTTGTGTGGGGTCATTTACTGCACTGTTATAACTTGATATTACTTGTGAACCTCTGCTATCTCTGAAAAAACAAAAACAAAAACAATCTTGCTTTTTTCCCCACTTTTCTGAGATTTAAAAAAGTTCAAGTTACAGGCTTGCTGTTCTTGAACTGTTTTGTAAGTTTCTGTGAGGCCATTTTTGCTTGGGCTAAAGGAAAGTCTCTCTGTTGATCGGTGGCAGTGATAAACATTGAGCTGCTTCCCTGCCCCCCGTGGGAGTAGTTACTGACTTGAAACTGTATTTCTATTGGCTGTTTTGGGTCAATTCCTGGCTCTTTCCAGCCCCTGCTATCAAGCACGCTTTAGAGTGCTTTAGCTGATGAAGCGGAGTTGCCACTAGAGCAGCATCGGGCAGCGCCGGTTTAACAAGGTTAAACTTTTTCTGGCTCCATAAAGTCTGTTCTTCATTTTTTCCCTTAGAACTGCTCTACTAGTAAACTAAACAGTATATCCCTTAAGTTCCTAAAAGCTTTTACTTGTCTTAAAAGCATCTTCTTTTCAGGTTTAGCACTTCTGTATTATACAAAGTGCCTCACTAGCAACCCCCCCCCCCCCAGGAGTACCCACTTCCTTACTAAGTCCTCTCTTATTCAGTTACACCCCTAACTTCTAAATTTCTCTAGCATGTCGAAGGGCCAGATGCTGGCGTCCTCTCCTGTCCAGTTGGTGAATTTGGGAATATTGAGGCAATGTTACAATTGCCTCATGTACACTGACAACCCTCTCCTCCTCCCACATAACACAAATACTTGCGAGAGATGCAGCTATTTAGCCAAACTGGAGGCTGAGCTCTCTCAACTCAGGACTGGCAAGACCAGACAGGAGGAGAAGGCAACTACACACACCACAAAACCAGTCTCACATAAAGCTATCACAACAATGAATCAAACACATAAACACACAAAGTCATACTCGGAGGCTCTGAGCAAAAATTTACCTAAACAGCAGAGGCCTCCAAACCAGACATCCAAGCAACTGCCACCTCATGACACACCACAGGCAACACATAAACCACAAAATCAGTGTGCAAAGCAGTCACAGCCCTTAAGGCCAAATACAACACCAAACATACTTGTCATAGGTGACTCCATAGTCAGACACACTGACGTCCCACTCACCAGGATGAACAAGGAGAGAGTCATAGTAAGCTGCCTATCGGGCGCTAGAATCCACCACATAACACAAGCACTCGGGTCACTCCACAGCAAGTACAAATATGACACAGTCATTGTCCATGCTGGTGTGAACGACCTGAGACGTACCTCCCTGGACTACATGAAAAGAGACATAGAGGAGCTCTCTGATTATGTAGCCCAGGCAGGTATGACCCTGACCCTGAGCAGTATCCTTCCTTCACCAAGAATGATGCCACAACATAGAGACAAGATGATCAGCTTTAACAATTGGCTTAATTTCTAGTGTCATTCAAAGGGGATCCAGTGTCTGTCTGCCTGGGATGACATGCTTGACAAGCCACGCTGCTTCGCAAGGGACGGCTTGCACCTGTCACCCCTGGGATTCCAGATATTGGCTAAGGCTCTTGCCACCCCCATAGTGCCTTTTTTAGGCAAGGCTCAAATTCTAAACCTACCACCCTAGAAAACAAAAATGGAAAGAAACTAAGGGTAATGCTGCTCAATGCCAGAAGTCTAAATCTCAAAATGCACGCTCTCGAGGCCCTTCTCAGTATGGAGAACATCGATGTCTGTGCTGTGACTGAAACCTAGTTCAAGGCTCCTGAGAGCACCCCGGCACTATCAGGTTTTACCTCATATCATGCGTTCCGGCCCCAAAACCCGGACCACACCACAAAAGGAGGGGGTGTATCCATATTCATCAAGGATACCCACACCTCCAGGTTAGTGGCAACGCACAAAGCATCGGAAACCATCCAGGTGCAATTAACCATAGGCAAAACTGCTCTACAATTTGTAGCATGCTACAGGCCACCCTCTCAAACTCGGGAACCCCACACAGCCTTCCTGAAGACACTGGAGGGTTTTAAATGTATCTCCAAACACCATTATATTGGGTGACTTCAACTACCCGAATATAGACTGGGAACATTACTCAAGCCCCAACTTTCTAGCCCAAAGGTTCCTGGAGTTCATAAATTCAAATGCCATGGAACAACTAGTCACCGTTCCCACAAGAGGAGAAAATATACTAGATCTCATCATCACAAACATGGGGACAAAATGCTCCACACCGGAAGTATATCCCTCATTGGTGAGATCAGATCACAAACTTATCTCACTGGAAATCCACATCCCGCCCCCCCCCAAACAAAAAAGACCACAGTGAAGAACTTCTCTAAAGCAAACTTCACACTACTCAAGACTGGTGTGGTATCCTTCAAGGCCCCCGAGCCAGTGGAAACCACAACCCAAGCTGCGGAAGCCCTCACAAATGCCTTCTACGAATGCCTCCAGGACTGCATGCATCAGGCAATCCCTAATAAAACCAAGACTCTTTCCACCAAGGGCAAACGTCCAGTCTGGTGGACCCCAGCTATAAACAAACTTTACAATAAGAGGAGAAAGCTGTTACATGATAGAGCAAAATCCATAAAAGAGAAGACACCCTTGATCATTATTAGTAAAAAAATATGAGCACTCATAAAATCATCCAAGGCCAAATTTGAGAGAAAAATTGCAATAGATTCAAAAGACAATCATAAGGCCTTCTTCAGCTATGTTAGAAACCTGGGTGGAAACTCCCAGATATGTGCAGAATTAGTCCAAAATGATACAAAAATCACTGAACCCACAGACATTGCCAACATACTGGCAGACAGGTTCAGTGCAAACTTCACCCCCCTCCCCCCCCCCAAAAGGAGAGATAACTATCCCAGTGGAGTGTAGCCTCCCAGACATCTCTAATGTGCAGGTGAAAGCTGCTCTCTCTAAAGCTAAAAACACAGCATCAATGGGACCGGATGGTGTCCCCGGCTGTGTGCTACATGAACTCAACGAGGAACTAAACCCGCATATAAGGCAGCTGTTTAATCTTAGCCTTACCACAGGATACGTGCCCAAGGAGTGGCGTACGGCAACTGTGGTCCCACTCCACAAAGACGGTACCTCTATGGACCCTGGAAATTACCGCCCCATAAGCTTAACAAGCCTGGTCTGCAAAGCTATGGAGAGGATCATAATGGAACTCATAAACAAAGACATAGGGGACTTGCAGACATTGGACCCGACCCAGTTTGGCTTTGTCAAGGGCAGATCATGCCTTTTGAACTTGGTCGACTTCTTCGAAACAGTCACCAAGGCCATTGATGAGGGAAAGGCAGTCCATACAGCCTTCCTTGACCTTGCAAAATCTTTCGACACAATACCCCATTCGGGTATTATAGAGAAACTTACCAGCTTAAATGTAAACCCATATGTCACAAGATGGGTTGCAAACTGGCTAAAGGACAGAACCCACAGGGTTAGAGTTGCTGGCGCCATGTCAGACTCCAAGCCGGTCACAAGTGGGGTCCCACAGGGCTCAGTCCTTGGCCCCCTGTTGTTCGGCATCTACTTCTCAGAAGTACAGGCAAACATAGGAGGACTATGGCTGACAAAGTTTGCAGATGACTGCAAACTGGGCGCCATAGTGGAAAGTACATCGGACACCGATATCCTTCAGAGGGGTCTCACGGAAACTGATAACTGGTGCCAGAGCCATGGCCTGAAGTTAAATGCCAAAAAATGTATAGTCATACCCTTTGGGAAAAACAAGGTAACCCCAAGCTACCATATAGGTGGCAATCCATTAAGCACAGAAGAGGTTATCAGGGACCTGGGGACCCAGGTTGACAGTGGCCTTTCTTTTGACACTCACATTGCTAAAGTGGTTAGAAAGACCTTCTACATTGCCCACCTGATCATGAAGGGATTCACATCCAGATCAAGTGAGGTCATTGTTCCCCTGTACTCTTCACTTATCAGACCAATGATCGAATACAGTGCCCCATTCGGGATGTATCTCACCCGACACCTGCAGCAATTGGAGAGACCCCAAAAGTTCCTCACCAAAAGGATAAAGGGACTCCAAAATCTGTCATATGCTGCCAGACTGAAGAAACTCCAGCTCTATTCAATCGCATACCGCCTGCTCAGAGGTGACCTGTGCCTGACATACAAGGCCATGTCCAACCCGGAATTAATGGACATGCTCCACCTCAAAAAATCCAAATCTACCAGATCCACTAGAGCAAGTGACTTAAACCTTAGCACGGATATAAATAGGACATGCTGGAGGGATAGATTTGTCACCCAGAGACTCCCTATGCTGTGGAATAAAATCCCAGTCCATGTGAGGCAGAGCACCTCGATGGCTCTGTTCAAGAGAAATCTTGACCGGTGGATGGGAGATCATAGGTTTACCCCGGGAATCATCTCTGTGTCACTGCTGGACAGAGGCACAACAAACTAATGGGCACAGTATTTTTTAACATAAGCGGTGGCGTAAGCCACAAAACTTTGGGCTAGGCTTATAAATGCCTTAGGGCAGATAGCCTAGTATAAACCTATGAACCTATGAACCTATGTTTTTAGTTGTGCTTTTAGTGGGAGCATGATGGTATAGAGGTAGTTGTGGGTGGGCGTGAGTTCCATAATTTGGCTATGGCACAAGATGCACAAAATGCAGCTCACTGTTGAGACATTGTTTCTGTGCTCCGCAACCCCCGATATGGTGTTCAGTCCTGACGTCTGCTTACTGTCATTTTGGACACTGCATCTATGTGAATATTCCTTTCCACTTCATTCTACAAAAGCATGATGGTCAGTTGCCTACCTTAAAGTGTGTCCACGTATCAAACATTTACCCTGAGATATTGTTTCTGTGCTTTATTATCCAGGTTGAGCTCTATTTTCAGTTGAGGTCCAAAAGCTTGTTAAAGTGTTCCATGTCCAGCAAATAGACGATAAGGTAATTGAGACTTATACTACAGAAAGGAGATCATTAATAGATTGTAGAATTAATCTTCTGCACTAACCTGCTTAGTCGTGTTTTAAAAGGGTCTGAGAAACATCAATCCATTCACCCAGTTGACAAATAAATATCAGAAAATTTACAAATGAAGGAATGATTTAAGAAAAACAGAAATTAAAATGTTTAGGAAAGCCTAATAAAGCAATTGTGTAGTTCAAAGCCTCAGGTATCCGTGGTACTTAATATAACATTATCCAAGGTGCTTCATTCCACTGTTAACCAAACACTATCCGACTCACAATGGTAGGAATACAATATCACCTTGAAATTAGTATTCCAGCAGCACGTTTCTATCTGAATGCACTCAACTTACTTTTTGTACACTTCAGTGTTGACTATATCAGCAGAGCAAAACACCTGCATTGTTTTATGTATTTTATCCTCCCTTCCTCCCTGCACTAGCTATTATCAATGTTTTAACCAATGTCAAAAGCACCACTGGACTGTCAGTCACAGCAGAACTTGAAAGCCACAACTGATACAGAGCTAAGATAACCTCTGAAAGGGAATGTCATCTGTCCTAATGAAGAAGGACAGTTTTATTGAGGCGGCATCTCATTCCAAGAACAAGCACATAGAATGCTGTATGTCCAAGAATTTTCCTGACTGAATTCCATTCAGCAGCATACCTCTCAACCTCTTAGAGTAAGAAATCTGGGCAAAGTCATAAATAAAAGTGGGACAAAGGCCCAAAAATAAGGACAATTTTTAAATATTGCTCTTACAAATATAGAAAGTTGATAGAATAACAAGTTTTGCATTAGCATGAATTTTCTGAAGGGTATGAAGTCAGAAACTCAACTGCCTGTCATTATTTTCTAAGTTCAGTCTTTAATAATTTGCCACTAATTTGCCAGAAAAACCACAATTTCATGAACACTGGACTAAAAATATAAGGCAACAATCTGGACATTCTGTGAAAATCAGTACAGTTGAGATATATGTTCAGCAGTGATTCCTTTGGTACTGAACTTAGTAACTCAAGATGATTACAAAGAAGACCCAACTCCAACCCATTCAAAATAACCTGGTAACAAGGATGCAAAGTTAAGAACTACAGAATGTACATTCTCTTGGACAGAAACTGCAGGACAGAGAGTGAAGACTTCGCACTGGGCATAGTACACACTGTTCACTGCTGTTGCAAAAATATAGGGATATATAGAACCTCAAAAAAGAATAAAAAAGAAAAGAAAACCAGCATCCCCAAATTCACAAATCTCAGGCACGCTCTTAATGAGCAATATAACAGGATGCCAAGCACTAGAAATGTACATGCCCGCTGTTTCTGCTTGCATCGCAAGATGCCAAAACTGTGTAAACACACCTTTATACTTTCAAAGAATATCATTCTTTTAGGTGTTGCTAGACAAGGACAAAACCATGGCTCTTTTTCTTCAGAATGTGGATCACTACATCATAATATGGAGCTAATGGAGAAAATGTGGAAAAATTACTGACAACTTTAACTAAGAACCCCACAATATGGCTAAAAACGTACTTCTTTGTACAAAACATTCTGTCAATTAATTAATATAGGTCCGTAGGTAGTTTCTAGATATGAGGTCAAAAAGATTACTGAAGAGCACAGCCTAGTTTCCTAATTATCCCAAAGCACTGGCTGGTTAAGTGACTTTCTCTGAGTCACATAGTACACAAATGGAAGATGAGAGAATCAAACCCAGGACTGAAAGGAACTCGCAGGTTTAATCCTCTGTACTAACTGTCATATGATCCAATGCTATTTGTTGAACAAAATGTTCTTCATAATGAAAGACACTCGAAAGGTACATGAGAAGTTTAGGCTAGCATTTGTAATGTACTGTCCATCTCCACCATCCTACACCCCAAAAGATGTGTAGGACAGTAAAGTTAGGACAATATACAAAGGAAGGATATAAGCTCTTTCCATACTGTCTCCCAGTTTATAGATATTAAAAACTAGAGAAGATTATATCGCCTTCAAATGGAAGATTCATAGTGCACATATAGTAAAATGCTAAAGTTATTCAAAATGTAAAGATTTCTCCTTTGGAAGAGTCACAACATTTTATGCATCAGCAAAGCGCTATGCGCTTGCAGTGTGTTTCTTTTATTATTTATAGTATGTACATACAGAATAGTGTAGTGTTTTCTCACTTGTATCAGATATATGTAAACTTACTGTTCTAGTAAGTAACTGTTTTCTGTATATTGGATGTTGCAGCAAGTATGCTCAGTTTAGCAAAACTTCATAATATGGAAAAGAACTTCTTATTCATGCCTAATGCAAGGCAAATGATGGACAAGAAAACATTCCCTATTCTGCCTTTCTCTTTGCCTTGTTGCATTCAATAGCTATATTCTTTAGACAATATGTGATGTAATTGGCACAGTGTATTACGGCTAAAACCTGTTATGAGATGCTATTCCAGTGTTATAATAATTCAAACTCTGCTTGCCTGCTATGTAAATCTGAGCAAGTCATTTAGCCAGACAGTGAAGTCTGACAAAGGTCCATGGGAATGAGCACCCTATTCTTGTTCACGAGTCTATATTACATAATTAAACTTTCAAAAGTTTGAATGTCATATGGTCGACATCATATGATCAAATTTTTGAAAGTTCGAATGTTTTAACGGAGATCTCCTTACAGCACAGAATGGGAAGATTTCCCTTTTCTGCACTATAGTGCGATCTCAGAGTTGGTAAATTTAAAGAGAGTGGTGTGTGGGGGGTGCAGGGGAGCTTCCCCCCTGCTTAAAACATTCAGGTAGGTTATATGTGCAGTTTATTTCTTTTTATTAGATGTTCAAAATTTTAAAAGTTCAATCATATGGTGTTGACCATATGACAGTTGAACTTTTGAAAGTTCAATTATCTAATATAGACCCCTTGTTAACAAAAGTAAATACATGTAGTAACTAAAAAGAAAGCCACCAAATACCACCAAATTTCCAGTCCACAGATCGAAGTAAAGATAGTCGCCAAAAAATATATGTAGACTGAAAAATGACTGAAGGATGCAGTATATTCTTGAAACTTTATTGCCAGCATAAACCATAAGCGCTTTCGCAGTACAACTGCTTCGTCAGATGTAATACAGTGCACAAAATAATCACCTGTTACATATCCTAACAAGTTTAAAACCACCAATCAAATCATCTAAATAATTAGTACATAGCATCCAAATTAAAGGAGCCATGAATAAAGTGCAAAATACACAAGTAAAAATACATACAAAAACATATATATTTATATAGTTATAAATATAAATATAAAAAAATAAGTATATATATTATATATATATATATATATATATATATATTTATATATACATATAAAAAATAACAATTAATTAAATCGATGCATATATTTAAAAAGTTCCTTCACCTAAAAAGTGGGCGAGTTTTAAGCATAGGCTTAATAGGGACCATATCATTAAGTCCATGCCTACAATCACTTCTAAGGTCTAATAATCCATTTTGTTTCTAACTGTTCAGTAAGGTTTCTAACATCACCCCCATGTTCAGTCTCAAACAACCTCCCAACAGCTAAGAATTTAAAATTATGTTCTACTGTGGTATCAATCACGTTTAGCTAGAGCATTATTTAACGTACCATGTCTAATATGGTATATATATTCTCTAATCCTATATTTAAAAATCCTATCAGTTTTACCTATATAACATTTTTTACAAACCATACAATGAGCCAGATAAATAATATGTACATCTTCACATGTATCAGCAATATTAAAATCATAGTTTTTGTTGTTCTGATCCGGATGCAAAAATATTCCAGTACTATCTAGATATTTGCAAAAATGACATTTACCACATGGTTTAGTATAAGCAGGATCATATTGACGTACATAATTCTTTGGACAGCAAAGTTGCATCTTAAGAGACCTCATGTTTTTAAAAACAAAATTTGGTTGTTCACCAATTACGTCTTTTATCGCATCATCACTACACAGAACAGACCAGAATTTTGCAAATAAATGTGTATAGTGACCAACATCACTAGAATAATATAAAAGACTCCTCGATCATTCCTTTTGGACTTCTTTGAATTATGATTTAAAATTAAACGTGCATTTGAAAAATAAGGTCTAGCTGTGCTATCTCTAAGATCTACTACTTCTTCAGTACACTGTTTACTACCATGTTCAAGATACCCTCTCTCTCTACGAATGACTTGGCTAGAACTTCAGTTTGGTTCTAAAAATGAGAATCAGTAACATTCAGTCTAGATGCCCGATACGTTTGGTTCTTAACCACATTTCCAAAAATGTGGTGCGGGTCCATGCTATCAGGAAAAAGTAAATCATTACAATAGCAAGATTTTCTATAAAGTTGTGTAGAAATATAGCATTCTTCATTCATCATAATTCTAACATCCAAAAAAATAATACTTTTATCTTAATATTCATAAGAAAATTGTAAATATGAAGTACTAGAATTAATATAATCATTAAAAGCATGTAGGTCTTCCACACTACCGCCCCAAACTAAAAAGACATCATTAACAAATCTACAGAAAAAATAATAAGTTGGCTAAAAGGTCCATTAATGATGGTCAAGTTCCCAGCCGGCCATTACCATATTGGCATAGCTATTGGCATACAAAGTGTCCATACCTACGCCATTCTTTTGCCAATAATGTACATCCTTAAATAAGAAAACATAATTTTCTAATACGAGCTGCAGAAGAATACAATATAAATTAATCTTATCAACTGTAATATTAGTATAACCACTCAAATAACATCTGATATTAATTCCAGCTTCATTTAGGATGACTGTAAAGAGTGATTTAAGATCAAAAGTAGCCAACAAAAAACTATCACTAAATATCCGTCCATTTGTATAAGACAACAAATTATGTAGAAATTGCCTAGTGTCTTTTAAAATATAGACATTAGAGTCCAAAAATGGTATAAGTTTTTTCTCAGTAAATATAGAAATTGATTCATTACATCATTGTCGTCCAGAAACAATGGGGTGCATCAGTGGATGGGGATAGGGTTTTTGTGTAGTTTACGAAGGTCGTGTATAATTGGTGTAAGTGGCTTATCTATCTTCAAATAGTTAAACAAAGGCCTATCAATAAAACCATTAATAAATAAATAATTTGATTTAGAATGGACAGCATGTATCATACGTTCGACACATTTTTTGCTAATCTTACTATAAAAGTCTGTGTCAACCAATAATATATTAATTTCAGTTTCATACCATAATATAACTAAACTCACTATTGGTCCACCTTTATCGGCTAACTTAATAGTAATGTCTTTGCTATTCTGTAAACTACACAAGGACTTAAACTCATCTCTTGTTAGGTTACAATGCTTATAATTACTATTCACATTCTTTTGATGTATTTTTTTTGTAGTTCTTCAGTACACAATCTTTCAAAAGCAGCTACAACTGGATTAAGGTTAGCTGTATATGCACTTGGTTTCCTAAAACAATTAAACGTTGAAGTACTGTAACAAATTGTCACTTACAGTATCTTTAAAACTCAATTTTAACATTAAGTTCCATGTGAAACTTTTTAAACTCAGTATTACCTCTGTAAAATCTGCATGCTGTGTAGGAATAAATTTAAGTCCTCTTGATAAAAGCTTAACATCAGTCTCTGTTAACACATAAGAAGATAGATTCCATACTAACTGATTTTGTCGATTTTCCATGCTCTATTTACAGATGGCGTTTCCATTGCATCCCCTTTTTGGTTTCCTTTTCATTTGAGGTTGACTTCTAGAGCATGTCCTTGATGCAATATCAATGTATGAAAGGAGAGTGGTTAAAGTTAAAGCCAAAAAAACTGTTATGTGACCAGTCTGATTTTAATAGGGGACATGTTTTTACTTGGCTGAGGACTGAATCTTCTTTTAATCAAGAAAATAATTTGAATCAGCCTCTCCAAGCTGCAGATGGATTGACCAACCTTTCTACCAATCAAAGCATCACTTTTATAACAACACCTCCCCTAGATTTAAATAGAGGAAGTGTGGAGGTGTTACCAACTAGAGATTTGGGCGCAAGGAAAAAAACTTTCATTGTGGAAGCACAAGTACATAAAGCTGATACAGACAGTAATAATATTAAATTAAATGATAAAATACCTTCTTTTGTATAAAAAGCTACATTTTCCTCTCCCCATAAGAAACAAGGAAATAGTTCAAGAGAGACAATGCTCCAGAAATAAAATTGTTATTGTAAATTCCTATGTACTCCGGACTATGCAAATGGGGTCATATCAGATTATGGCTGCCACCTGTCAGGAATTTTTCCTAAAAATCAGGAAAATCAGGGTCTCAGTCAGGAAATCCAGAAATCAGGGCCTCTGTCATGAAATCTAATTATGATGAGTACTTCAAAGGTATTTTGAATCATTCTGAGCGATATACAGACTCTTGAAGTAAGTTTCCTGTAATGTTTACATTACACCTGGATTTGCTGTCTGCATTCAATGAAGTGTAAAAGCAATCTCTGCTGTGGCTTATTTGTGCATGCATGTGTATGCTGGGAGTATTGAAATATATATAGAAGAAAAACAAGTTAGCCATATTTTCTTTCACTTTCTATCTATCTTTCTATCAATCTATCACAATCAAACATCAACACTGCACACAATAAGCATGTTCTTTTGGTGGTTTGGGCAGGTTATATGAGGAAGGCACACATTCGGTTGTACAGTGGCACAATGAATAGCATTGCCACCTCACAGAAATTGTCTTCCTGCCAGTTTTTGGCTGTGGATCAATCTGTGTGGAGTCTACAAGTCCTCCCCATTTCTCTTGTGGATTTCTGGTGTTTCAGTCTCCTCCAGCTCCTCAAAGACATGCTGTAGGTGAACTGATGTTCTGCCAATATGCTTATGGAAAGCATGCTGTGAGGGTGTGTGTGTGTGTGTGTGTGTGTGTGTGTGTGTGTGTGTGTGTGTGTGTGTGTGTGTGTGAAAAATAATATTGGTGGATGTGTATGTAAACCTCTAGGGTAATTAATAAACATAAGATGGAAAATGCATCACAGAATATCTAGATTCTCAGGGCTTATGGGTGTCATCATTCATGGCTGTACAAGTGGCACACTGCCCTCTGCCAAGGAACCCACCTAGTCTAATACTGGGTCTACATTAGAACACCAAACTTTTAAAATTTTGAGTGTTCTAATATCGAACCCTATGAATCAAAATTTAAAACATCAAACATACAGAACAACAAATTTTTTCCTAAGGAAAAAATTAGCTGTTCCAAAACACATACACACAACACAAGCACACCAAACAAACAGCAATCGACACACATACACCTAAAGTCTTACACCTAACCCTACACTAAACTATACATACACCACTAACTATCCACTTACCTTAACCCAAACCCTAACCCTAAGGTCTGTCACTATCACACAGTCACCTCACCCACACCCTAACCCTCATGTCCACACAATCGCACACTTACCTGACCCACGCCCTAACCCTAACTCACCTAACCCGCCCTAAACCTCACGTCCACACAATCACACAGTTACCTGAACCCAACCCGTAACTTTCCACCACAGCACTATTTCTTCAATTTTCCACAAAATCAGACCTTACAAGTGTACACAGAAGTTTGGTATAGCTTGTTTAGGCCAGTAAACTGTGTAGGAGCAATACATTGGAATGAATTACTATCAGTGATTTTTTTTTCACTTTTTTCACAAATGCAATCAGTTGTACATACAGGCGGCTATCTTCTGGATTAGAGAAAGGAAGTGTGCTGGATATGTACAGCTGACAGTAATAGATTTGAGATATGTTGTACTCTATTTGTTCTTTCACTTTCATCCTAGTTTGACTTCAAAGGGGCACATAGAAGGGGTCTGTCAAAGGGTTATATAGAAGGTAACTGTCATTTTGGGTTAGGGCTGAGGAGGCATACTATGTAGTTGTATGACAGCAGTAAACTGAAATATATGACTATGGCCATTTGTTCTTTCACGTTCATCTTTATTTAGCAGCAGATGGAGTAAACAGAGAGTGACAATCTTTTTTTTGGGGGGGGGCAACCATCCCATCTATGATTTATGTACCATCGCAAAATTTTCTTCTCAGTGTATGAGAAACTACTGCTCAGTTTATTTTAACTACTGTCTTATCAGGCTTCAGCATATTAACCCCTGGACATAATTTATTTCTTCTATGAAAGAAAAAAATAGTCAGTTTCTTTTCTTAGTCATGATTTTTTCTTCAGACTATCATTAAACCCAAGGTTGTAGAAAAAGGTTGTACAGTGCAATTCAGAGCATTTATAACCACATGGTTAGCTCCCGGACCCTAGCTTAATTACATTAATTCCTTCACAGTTCCTACAGTGCAGAGTTAGTCAGTTATGATGTATTGAAATGATGCAAGAAGGAGCTAAGTTAGAAAGAGTGTGACAAAACAAAACAAAAGTATTCTGGATAGCAGACGTAGGCAAGGGTTGGTAGAAAACAGGGGAGCAATGGGGTGTGAGCTAGAGTAAAGTGCACCACAAAACACATTGCTTAGGGCCCCATATTAACTAAGGCTGCTCAAGCAGTCACTGTATACTGCATTTAAAATTGTTGCTTCTAGGCATATGGCTTGCTAAAAGAGGCAAAGCATCATGTTTAGCAATATTCTTATCATAGGTGACTCCACAGAGAGAGTACTGCTACCATCAGGCAAGGGGTGTGTTTTCATTATGCTGGGGGTTTGGCTTATTTGTCAAGAACTAGAAGGATGCAAAAGTGGCAATATTTGAGCAGATTCATACCAAACCTTCCAAGTATAACAATCTATGCTTACTAAATCTAGATTATTACTGGAAGCAGACACATAAATTCAAAGTTTTTATCAAAATGAGGCATATTCTGCATAGTTTCCTATGTGTATTGCACCACAGAGTTTTTTTTCTTTATCTATGTTATACTTTAGTTTACCGGACTTTCTACTAGTAACAGTTTTATTTGGAAGAAATTATGACTTTTGCTGTAATGCAGTTAAGAAACAGATACCACTGCATTGTATGCATGACAGAATAGGATTATTTGACATAATACACTAGGCAGAGCAGGGCTGAGTACTTTGTGAATCTGGTATGATAAAAACAAATCAGATACATATACATTTTTTATATCTTTTTATTTATTTTTATTTTTATTTTATTTTACATTTGTTGACCAGGCTAGTCTAGCTGGATACATATCCTTTTTTAGTAGAGGCCCGGGGAGAAAAGCTCCAAACAAAAAAAGAAAAAAACACAATACATTTAAATGTGAATAGTAAATAGCATAACATAGAGACAAATAGATAAAGAAAACAATGCGCTTACATATTGGTTAAATAACAATCACAGAATTGTATAGATAATCTTGAACATAGATTACATTGTGGAGCCGAGAGGTTAAGTTAGTAAACTCTGGGATAGGGAAGAGACAATGGTGGAATGAGACGTTTGAGATTAGTCTGGTTTAGGACATGGGCATGACCAATGAGACTTGAAGAATTCTTTAAGGTGATTTTTGAATTGATTAATCGAGGTCATGAGTCTTAGGTTATTTGGTAGGGAATTCCAGAGCTTTCCGATGGAGTTGGCATAGAGAGCATCACCTCCTGAGTTATTAGATTTAATGGTTAGTACCTGGACACTATTTGACGACCGGAGGGATTTTAGGTCGGAGTAGGGGGTCAGTATTTTACTCAGTGAGGGGGTTCTATCCGGTTGGTTGATTATTTTAAAAGCTTCAGTGAGTTGGTTGAGTTTGAGAAGATTGGGCAGTTCTAACCAACCGAGTGTCATTAGGTTGAGGCAATGGTGAGTACGATATGGTGTTCCTGTTACAAATCTGGCTATGTGATTGTAGGCAACAGATAGTTTGTTGAGCTCACGCTTATTGAGGAACGAAAGTACTGGGGAGGCGTAAAGGAGGGTGGAGAGGAGATGAGTGCGAGCAATGGTTAGTTTGGTAAAAGGGGTTAAGAAATTCTTTATTCTATACATAGAGCCGAGTTTCTTGTTTACGGACTTAATGGTTAGGTTAATGTGAATATCAAATTTAAGCTTGTGATCAATAGTCACACCTAGTAGTTTGGTATGAGAGACAGGCTCTATGATGGTACCATTTGTGGATACCACATGGAACGTGTTGTCAGCATTTGGAGGTTCTTTTCCTAGGGGAGTATTTGCAGAGGGGAAAAATAGTAATAATTTGGTTTTAGTTGGATTAAGTATTAGTTTCAGTTTAGAGAACCATTTTTCAACTATAGTAAAACAGTTTTGGGTCATTGCTTGAAGTTTCAGGAGGGAGGCATCAGAACAGATTAAGGTGGAGTCATCTGCATATTGGATGCAGGTATTTTTGGGGATGACTGAGTGAAGATCATTTATGAAGATGGAGAAAAGAAGAGGACCGAGTATAGAGCCCTGAGGAATGCCAATGGTGTTTGGAAGTAGGTCAGATCGCCTGTTTTGCCATTGGACAGCTTGTTGCCTGCCAGAGAGGTAGGCATTAAACCAGCTTATGGCTGGGTTGTCGAGATGTAGGGTTTCCAGGGTGTGAAGTAGATGCTGGTGATTAACCATGTCGAAGGCCTTTGATAGGTCAAGAAAGAGAGCAGAGGATATTAATTTATTATTACGGTTGTTATTGATTGAGTCAACAAAGGAGAGGAGGGCAGTGGTAGTACTATGATGGCGGCGAAATCCATGTTGGGTATAGGACAAAAGACTGTTAAGGGTGAGGTAGTGAAGGAGTTGTTTGTGAACACACCGTTCCATGACCTTAGCTATTGGTGACAATATTGCTATGGGTCGGTAGTTGGAAGTTTCTGTGGAGGTTCCTCCTTTGTGAAGAGGGATGATATATGAGATTTTCCAAATAGAGGGAATGGTAGTTTCAGTTATAGTTCTGTTAATCAAGATTGATATAGGATAGGCAATGGCATCTGACGCTATTTGTAGGTATTCCGCTGGGAGCTGGTCGGCCGCTAGGGTGGTTGGTTTAAGTTTTTTTAAGAGGGTGCGTATATAGGAGGTAGGTACAGGTTGTAAGTTAAAGGATGGGTGACCTGGGTCTTTAGTATGAGTTACAGGTGAGGAGGTAGTGGTAAGCTGACTGGCTAGGGACTGAATGGTCTCGATAAAAAAAGAGTTAAAAGCATTGGCTATTTTTTCTGGTTCTTTCCCAATGAGTTTCTCCGGAGTGGGGGTAGTAGATTTACCCGGATGGAGGAGGTTGTTAAATCCAGCCCAGAATTTCTTTGGGTTATTCTGGTGTTTATCCTGGAGATGACAGAAATACTGTTTTTTATCTTGAGTAGTGGCTGTTTTAGTAGTGTTTCTAAGCTGTTGAAACTTGATGCGATCTAGTGGAGTTTTGATAGCTCTCCATTTATCCCAGGCTTGGTTACGAAGTTTAATTTTAGATTTAGTTTCACTAGTAAGCCAAGGTGCTATCCGCTCCTTGGTTCTGATTAGTTGGTTTGGGGTGTGAGAGTCGAGTATCTTCAGGAATGTGTCATTAAAGTATGTCACACTCTCTTCTAGGGGTAGAGTTTTTAGGATGGACCAATTACAGGATTTGAGTTCTGCAAGGAATAGTTTTGGGACAAATTTCTTCTTGTTCCTGACAAGTCTATATGAGGGAGGGTTAGTAGGTGGGCACTTATGTTTTAGTATATAAGTTATAAGGTGGTCACTGAAGTCATTGGGAAGGGTCCCTGTGGTATAGTTGTGTGTGTCTTTGTTGGTAAGAATCCAGTCAATGATGCTCTCTTTTTGCTGAGCATTACCAATTCTGGTTGGAGATGAAATATTTTGGGAGAAACCATATAAGTTAATGGAGTGGGGGTTTATGAGTGAGGAGCAGTGGGATCAGTTGATGTTGAAATCGCCTAGTACTATGGTTTCTTGAGGGTAATTGGAGGCTAACCAGCTGAGCGTTTGCTCAAGGTTTTCTGAATTATTCCCAAGTGGAATGTAAATTACAATGAGATTAATGCATTTTTGGGTGTTTAGGCAAATCTTTAGGGCAATAAGTTCTATGTTAGAGACCTTTGGAGGTTGGAGTGGATTACTAATGATATTCAGTGTATTCCTGAACATAACGGCTAATCCCCCACCCCTTTTGTTGATCCGATCAGCCCTAAGGAGATTATATCCAGGTGGAAGAATTTCTTCATCCATGGTGGCTGGTTTGAGCCATGTTTCTGATAGGCACATAATGTCAGGGGAATGGGTAGCTAGCATAGCATGTAAATTATGAACCTTATTGTTTATACTTCTTAGATTAAGATGGAATATGAGGAGGGAGTTGGTAGAAATCCGGGTGGAATTTAAGGAGTTAGAGTCTGAGGCAGTGGTAGGACCTGGGTTGGGGTGGATGTCCCCATCTATGGTGATACATTTTTTCAAGTGGTCTAAGAACCTTTGGAGTTTAAGTAACAACTTAAGATTAGATTTACTGGTGGATGCTTTAGGGTGGCGGGGAGTAAGATACACTATATTGGAGCTCAGTGTATTAGCAGGGTAGAGTGAAGGTGTGATAGGGTTGTAGGGGAGGTTTGAATTTGTGGTAGTGTAACTCTTGGGGAAGGGAATTCCCGAGAGTGCTGGTTTTCATATCTGGTTAAATAATACGGAATTAGGAGGAGTAATACTATAGGAAGGATGATAGAATATGTGGTTTTGCCCATGGTATAGCAAGAGGAAGGCCAGTGGGTATAAAGAAGCAGAAGAATTTACTTGATAGTTAAGGAGGGCCGAGAGTGTGGGAGGAGAAGTGGCAGATTGAGGGGCGGTCGTGATTGGTAGAGAGCAAGGGGGGTGGGCTAACAACCTAATAAATGTAGAGGTAGTGGGGGTGGGTGGGGCGCGGAGCGAGCCCCAGCGAAGCGAGGGCGAAGCGGAGCGGGGAATACAACACCAGGAGTCTGCAGGGTCCCAAAGGTAACTATATGTAGGTTCTGCAGTCTGTTTTTACAGTAAAATACTTTTCAAAGGAAAAGGTCTTAGTTGTTTGGCAATGTAGTTACTGTTGCCAGTTATGATATAGGTACTGACTAGTTCCTGCCCGCAGAACGCTTTCCTGGTTAGCAATTTAATGGTACAGATAATTGTTTTTACCCTAAACTCTTTTTAAGTGAATACAACTTTTTTTCTTAAGTTTTAGGCTGGTCTGTGCATTCGCACTGGGTTGGAGTCCGTAGATAAGTCCTGGGAGCCACGCGGTGAAGGATAGTGAGGGGGGCTTCCTAGGATGAGATAGGGAAAAGGACAGCAGTTATAGTGATGCAGTAATCAATACACAGGCTGTTATCCCTAACATAGAGTAATCAGCTTAAACCAGAAGTTCATAGTGAGCACAGTCAGTCCACAGTTAAATTGCATAGCATAACTACTACAAAACACAGGCAGTATGCATTAGGAATAAGGCGACATCCAGTCAAGCACTAAATAGTGAAATAACAGGTTAACACTAGGTGTACATAAGCAGTATATGTTATAGGTAGTAAAACCCCTTAGTCAAACATATTGTATTCCCTGAGCTTGACACAAGCAGTACGCATTTATGCCTTGTTAATAATAGAAGGGCTTACATTCAGGCAGAGACAAGCATGTTCTCGTGTGCTCCCAATACAAATAGTTTATGGTGTAACAGCGCCATATAACGTCGACACAAACTTCACTGGCTGTTAATTATACAGACGCCAACTTTTTTCAAACACTTAATAATGCTCCCCTTCCACGTAATATAAGAACCTAGTTGAAAATCAATGTAGAAAGGACATTTAGTTACAAACCCCGGCAGAATTTATAGGACATTAATAGTAAAATGAAGCATATACGTCTAAGGCAGTTATCCTCATAATCCAGTAAATGCCCTGTTATTTTTAAACGTTCTCACTTATTAGTTCATCTGATTTAACAGATTTTATTAACATAATGGAAACAAGTTTGTTTTATCACAGGGAGCTTTTTTGTTAGTTATTTGTTTACTAAAGAATGATCTATCAGCTCTTCTTTCTGGTTTCATCCTTATTCTAGTGCCACTTGAAGCAGAAGCACAGACAAAGCTTTCCTTAATTCTACAGTTTTACAAGCTGCTTTTATTCCAGTAAATTTTGTTTCTCCTATACAATGGGCACCTCTGTTCATTTGTTCACAAAGTCTGTAGTAACATCTATATGGATAAGAACACTGCATAACTCATGGATAAATGGAAGAGCTCTTGGCAAGATGACTAGCATAATGTAATCAGTTTCAGTGGCCATTAACACTGGCAAACATAAGCCTCGGCAGCAGACTTCCAAAGACCAAGATCAGCTGTCCAGTCTTTGCCGGCATCCTCCTTTGTCTCATAAAATTTAAATAGCCTTCTGTTTCTTGTCTTGTTTGCACTTACTAGACTCAAACGGCATGAACCAACTGCACACACATACACACATGCATAAGCACACAGATGCACACAAAAACACACAAATGCACATACGTGCACATGCACACATACACACAGTTCTACTGCAAAAGTAACTGTCACAGAAGATCCAGCAGTTATGCATTAAATAACTGAAGACTATTATTAGATAGTAGCTGGCATATCATCCAACCATGACCCGTAAATGCTGGCATGCTCAGTTGTTTATAGTGCTTCATACCCAGTAACTCTTTCAATGTGTTTGTACTACAAACAAAACCAAAGTGCTCTCTCCTATAGCAAATATGCAATCTGTACATATTCACTGAAGACACAACATGATAAAGTTAATTTACATAACTAGTCATTGTACACAATATCCACCCACACTCATTTGCTTGCATTGCTTGTTATAGACTATTGCCTTTAATCCAAAGTGTGTATATTTCAAACAATCTTGTTAATTTTACATATGGGTAACTCTCTGATTGGAATTCGCTTCCAGCAGAATTTAAAGTGGACATTTCTTCTGTTCTTTGTCTGAAAACAGAAACAATAAGCCTATTTTATGAATACTTTTCCTTGCAAATATTTGCCAGGATTTGCATTTATTACGGTATTAGTGGGTGGACATATTTGTTCTTGCTGTGTACTTTATCAACTTATTCTGTAGCACAAGCTTTTTGTCAAGTTTCTCATATCAAAAGTCATTTTATATTACTCAGATTACATTAACAAACAAAGCATAGTCTGGAATTAATGTCTAAGCAAATAATAGCTTCATGTTACATAATATAAATACAATATAAAATATACAGTTCTTATTCAGGTGTACAGTACTCAATGAAGTATCGGTTCATACATGGACAAGACTATAGAACTATTCTGCCTCTAAACATTTAATCCTGTACAAAATATCCACCTATCCTACATGACTGTACCTGAAGTCCATTTCAAAATACAAATTTAAATAGCAGCGGACATATTTAGGATAGTTTAATTGAAACATCGTCCTATGCAGATTATGTTACATTTTTGGAGGGGGGTAATATTTCTCATCCTCTTTATTTATATAATCTGAGGTTACATGCATTAAAACAAAACTACTGTTACTGACAAGTTTATCTACTCTTGCTCCATTTTTCATATCTAGTATCAAAAAATATTGATTCCAATACCACAGTTAGCTTCATAACAACTAGTGCTATGAATTTAGCAAATTATGGATTCAAGTAGGAGGTAAAATACAGGTAAACTATTAAGAGTTCCAAAGATTTCTGTAAATATTTTGTCATCTTTGGCATAGATTTCAAACCAGACGGAGCCAACGTTATATTAAATAACTTGCTTTTTCAAATCTACAGAATGAAAGTGGCATGTTTGCTTATGTAATTATTTGGTAAATCAAAGAATATATCTGTGATGTTGCTTTTACATGTCTGTGATATCTTAGTATGTTGGAGCTTCCTTTGTCACAGGTGCTATTCTTAGATGCAGGACAGCACAACTCTCAGAAGAGGGAAAAGGAGAGATTCTTATTTTTTTTAGTCTTCCATTTTCACTGAGGTTTTGTGTTGGTAAGGTGGTATATAATGATGTCAGGGGTATGGAGGCAGAGCCACAGTAGAGCAGCAAGGTTAGGACAAAGGGGGCAATCTCCCTGAATGCAAAGAGTAGGTGACATGATTGAGGGCATGTATCAGTAGATCTGGCTTTCTACATTGAAAACTGAAGTCCATTTTTCAGAAGAGTTGCATGGGGTGTGGATTTGGCTGTTGTAGCAAATTGATGGGCACGGAGTTTTCCATCTTTCAACAGTAAAGCTATTTTTTTTTGCTCTTCACTTGAAGAACTATGGGGATGGGATGGGATGGTACTTCAGGGACCCACACCAGGTCCTAAATGATCCAGCTATGGCTTTGCAGTGCTCCCACTTCAAAGATGCAATGGGGAGGCATGTCCCCTAAAAAAAAAGATAATCATTCTGTAGTAATTCCTGTTTTTTTGTTGTGGAATTTGTCATCATGTCCATGTTGTGTTTGGTTAGATGTTTTAACTGCAAAGGTTTCAATCCCAACTAGGCTACTCACAACATTTCTGAGTAAACCTGGCAGAAACATTTATGTACCCTGGAAACTAAAATGCATACAAAAAACTAAGTACAAGTACTGAACTTAAGGAAAAACATATCCTTCATTTTGGAAGCCATCAAACAAGATGTAGCATCTTCAGAAGTGATGATGGACTTCTTCTTCTTACTCAATATTTGTTCAGTTCTTTAGTGTTTTCTTTCAAAGACTCTCTTTTTTTGTGAAACTAGATCTCTTTTCGCTGTGTTTTTCCTTACCATCTATTTTATAAACTGAAAAATAATATACAAACAGTTAAATGCAGTTCAGATATCTTATTCTAACTTCTTCAAAATCTGTTGAACAAAAAAAAAAAAAGAATGTTAGATTAGTGTGAACCATTATGCAGAGAAGATTACTTCAGAGCATACATGGAACGTGAGACCATAAGATGTTGTTGTTTGTCTTTTCGGCTTTTCCCGGTTAGGGGTCACCACAGCGGAACTCCGGTCCTAATGTGAGACCATAAGATAAGAGCTGAAAAGAGTGCATGATAATGCTGCTGCATCTCAACATAACCTACTTTAAGCACTCCACAGCATATACAGTGGCAGCAAAGCCTGACTACACCCTCTATTCACAGACAGTCTGTTCTTTAACTCAACTACAGCCTATAGTCATAACATTTTTAATGAATATGTAGACACAACATGTACGGCTCTATGCATCTTCACAATGTTTTCTTACTGCTCATATATATGTTCCTCTTATATATGTTTTTGTTTAGGCAAAAGGTAATTAAAGAAAAACACATGTCGACTCATCCATTGAGGTGGGTGCTGTCCAACAATCTCTCTGCCAACTGATAACATATTTAAGCAAAGATAAATGAAAATAAATAAAAACAAAACACAATCATAAGTAAAACTTGATTTACACAGTGGAAGGTGGGGGATGCAGGGATCAGTCCCCTTGCTGAAAGCCAGCATTACCAAAAGCAAGCAACAGAAAGCATAAGAAATAGTTTTGTCTTACTTTTCTATGGCTTTGATGTTAAATCAGCATAAAACAGTTTGCGAAGTTCTTAAGTGGTAGGCAGAACTGACATGACTGTCAATCAGCTATTGTCAGTCATTTAAAGACATGCCCACCCCCGCCTATACACAAGATGGAGATAGGGTGCTTAAAGTAAATTAAAGCTGCTAAAAGTATTCAAAGCGAGGTAGATGCTATGAGGTAGTCCTCAAAGAAACAAATGATGAAAAAATAGACTAGAAAAAGAAGCAGAGAGAGGGTGGGTTGAACCAAATGTTATGTTTGCTGCTCTAATGAATGTATCCAATGCTGGTATATTATTAATGACTTTTTGAAAATATATCGGTTACAATAAAATGAACATTTATGGCTAAAAAGGACACTTAAAGGAGGATTTGTTTGATAAATGTATAAATAATCCATCATCTGAAAGTCCTTGGCTGCAGATTAACTAGCAGATATTTACTGAAGGATTAAGGCCTCATTTTGCTCAATGCAGACTGCCTACCCAGAAGTCCTGCTATTCAAACAAAACTTTATTGAGTTTTTATTTCTTTCACCTTTGTTTTTATACCTAGTGGGTAGTGGGTGCTGCTTCAGGTTTCTGCTGAGTTCCATCTACTTCCATGCTGGCTTAACAAGGTTGTCTTTCTGTACGCTACTTTATTACACTTCTGCTATTTAGGATCTGACATTTAGAAATATGAATGTCCTGGCAAAAAACGTAGAACTAACATATTATGTAAAACCACTAGTTCTTGTTCTATCACTATACATTGCACAGAATTTCTGCAAAACTCCTCCTATTTTGTTAAAGGGCAGTGCAAAATAAATGCAAGCACTAGATAATTGCACATTATCTGCATTTTACTAAACTTCATTATGACTATAACTATACCTATGCAGTCTCTCTATCAGCCTGCCTGCAAATAACATGGTTGATGTTTTTCATACTTAATCTGTATTATTTTCATAGCTTTATATGTAGGCTCAGTAAAGTGATATAAATATTATTAAACAGTTACAGCATGATAGTCTTTGTCTGTGGGAAACATAAGTAGTTAAATCTGAGTATACAAAATTCTCTTTTTTTTTAATTCTGTGTCACTTCCCACACATAATTCAGAGTTAAAGCTGCTCTATGTACTAAAATGACCGATACTGAAAAACAAAAACAACTGTAGGAACATCAGCAACCTTTAACAGCAAATGCTGTGGCTCAAATACACAGCAGCCCCATGCAATATATATATATATATAAGCATGCCTGAATGAACTGAATATTATGTTAATCTTCTGATAAGTGACCTGGATACACTTGGCATATGCATTGTTAAACCAGCAAACTACTACTGCTTCACAAATAACTGAACACAACATATCTGTAAGAGTGGAAAATCCATACTGTTTGTCATATATTTAAGGGCGGAGCAGTTCATATATTTAAGGGCGGAGCAGTGGTGCAGCAGTTAGTGCTGTCATCTCACGGCAAGAGGCTCAATTCTGGGCTGGGATGCCTTGTGTGTGGAGTCTGCACGTCCTCCCTGCATTCGCTTGGGTTTTCTCTGGGTGCTCTGGTTTCCTTCCACATTTCAAAGACATGCATCTGGAGCTTTTCTCCCCGGGCATCCACTGAAAATGAGCTCTGTCCCAGACAGACTTTTCCAGTAAGCAAGTGTTAAATAATTAAATAAATAAATACATAAATAAATGAATACATAAAATTTAGTCTCCCAATGTGTTTCCAATTGTTTTTTCATTCAGTCACTGAATCCCATGTTACAAGATTTACCAAGACTATATATATTTCTACAATCTACATTTAACACGTTTAAGGACAGTGCAATTATGTTAATATTATATGCCACCCAGAAAAAACATTAAAGCATTTAACAATTTGTCCCTGTAGCAGTACATTGAAAGCAATCCTAAGAGGGCCCATTAAGGAAAACAGATTAACAAATTAGACACAGAAACAAAACAGCAAGTGCATGCATATAGAAGCAAGCATGAGACCCACTCAAGATATTTCATAGGTTCATAGGTTGGTACTAGGCTATCGGCCCTAGGGCCCATACAAGCCTAGCCATAACAATTCCCTGGATATTTCTTCCCACAGTATTTACTTCCCTGGACCCCTATCAAGCAGGGTGACTGACGTGATCCCTGGGGTGAATTTCCTTTCTGCCATCCAATTGTCAAGGTTCCTTTTGAAGAGGGCCAAGGAGACTCTCTGCTTGACATGTATGGGCAGTCTATTCCAGAGTATGGGGAGTCTCTGGGTCAGGAACCTAATCCCTCCAGCATGTTTTGTTCATTGTGATGACAAGGTTTAGATCCCTGGAGCGTGTGGCTCTGAGGGATTGCGATTTCTTTAAGTGGAGCATGTCCAACACCTCAGGGTTTGACATGGCCTTGTATGTTAAGCAGAGATCACCTCTGAGTAGATGATATGCCAAAGAGTATAGCTGGAGTTGTTTTAGACAGTCAGCATAAGGCATCTGCTTTAGGCCTGTGATTCTTTTAATGAGGTATTTCTGCGGCCTTTCCAGCTGTTGCAGATGTCTTGTGAGGTACATTCCAAATGGGTCATTGTACTCTATAATGGGTCTAATGAAGGATGAGTACAGTGGGACAATGACCTCCTTTTTTCTGGATGAAAAGCCCTTAGTGATGAGGTGTGCAACATAGAAGGTTGTGCCGATGTGGTTATCGAAGGTGAGACCACTATCCACCTGTGTCCCTAAGTCTCTCATCACACTGTCGGTGTTTAGTGAACTGCCACCTATGTGGTAATTCATGGGTACATGTTTTTCCCATAGGGGATAATTATACATTTCTTGGCATTCAGCTTGAGCCCATGGCTCTGGCACCAAGCATCTGTTTCAGTAAGGCTCTTTTGTAGAATATTCACATCATTTGGGGATTCAATAATGGCTCATCTGCGAACTTTGTTAGCCAGAGTCCCTTAGTGTTGACCTGTACTTCAGAGAAGTAGATGCCAAACAAGAGCGGTCCCAGGACTGAACCCTGAGGTACTCCACTTGTCACTTGTCTGGAGCTGGATTTGGAGTCATCTACTTTTACAGTCTGGGTTCTGCCAGTAAGCCAGTTGGCAACCCATCGAGTGACGTAGGGATTTATGCCCAGCTTAGTAAGTTTATCTATGATTCCAGAGTAGGGGATGGTGTCGAAGGCCTTGGTGAGGTCCAGAAAGGCTGTGTGGACCACCTTACACTCGTCCACAACTCTGGAGACTGATTTGAAGAAGTCAGTCAGGTTTAGGAGATGAGATCGGCCCTTCACAAACCCAAACTGGGTGGGGTCCAGTGTTTGAAGGTTGTCAATGTCTTTGTTTATAAGTTCCATGATAATGCGTTCCATGCCCTTGCAGATTGGGCTCATCACACTCATGGGACAGTAGTTCCTGGGATCCAAGGTGGAGTGGGATAACTGTAGCTGTGCGCCACTCAGTGGGCACAAAGCCTGAGGTGAGGCTACAATTAAACATGACACTTAGGTGAGGTGCCAGTTCATTTTGTAGTTCATGTAGTACACAGCCTGGGATGTCATCTGGTCCCATGGATGCTATATTCTTAGCTTTGGAGAGTGCAGTTTCTACCTGTGTGGCCATGATTACCAGAATCTGGCAATCTTTTGGTATTGAGATGGACCCTTTAGGGGGTGAGAGGGGGGTGAAGCTGGCATTAAATCGATCTGCCAGGATATTGGCAATATCCTTGGGATCAGTATATTTAATGCCATTTTGTTGTAGCTCAGAGCATATCCGAGCTTTGCCATTTAGAGTCTTGACATAACTATAGAATGCCTTGTGGTTGTCTTTGGAATATTTGGCAATTTTATTTTCATAACTAGCTTTGGAGGACTTTATGAGGGATCTCAGCTTCTTACTGAGGCTGGTAAGGGAGGTTTTTGCATCCTGGCATTTTCCTCTTTTCTGCAACAGTTTCTTTCTTCTGTTGTATAGTTTGTTTATGGCAGGCGACTACCAGATTGGCTTCGTTTTTTGGAGGAGAGCATCATGGTTCTGTTTGGGATGGCATGATTCATGCACAAGGGGATGTGCTCGTACAGTGCCTTAGTGTAGGATTCAGCAGTCGAACTTTCAGCTCCCGTCTGCTTGGGTGTCATGAAGTTTGTCACTTCTGACTTGAGTAGCATGAAGTTGGCTTTGGAGAAGATTTTTATGGAGGTTTCCTTACTGGGGGGTGGGGGTGGGATGTGGATGTTTAGGGTGATTTGCAGGGGTGCTCTCTGGAGCTTTGAACCAGGTCTCAGTTACTGCACAGATATCAATGTTCTCCATTTTTAGGACTGCCTCAAGAGAGTGCATTTTGAGGTTCACCTTCAGATTTTGCATGCTTGTATCTGTTACGGTGGTGATTTTGTCCTTTGAACCTTGCCTAAAAAAGGCACTATAGGGGTGGCAAGAGCTTTAGCCAGTAATCTGAATCCCAGGGGTAACAGTTGCAGACCATCTCTGGCAAAGCATCGTGGTGTATGGATCATGTCGTCCTAGGCAGACAGATACCGGATCCCCTTTGATTGACACCAGAAGCTTACCAATTGTTGAAGTCAATCATTTTGTCTTTATACTGTGGTATCATTCTGAGCAAAGGCAGGATGCTACTTAGGGCTAGGGTCATACCTACCTAGGCCACATGATCTGAGAGCTCTTCCTTGTCTCTTTTCATGTAGTGCAGGGAGGTATGTCTCAAGTTATTCACTCCAACATGGACAATGACAGAGTCGTAGTTGTACTTGTTGTGGAGTGACTTGAGTGCATGCATTATGTGGCGGATCCTGACACCCGACTGACAGCTGACTGTAATTTTCTCCTTGTTCAGCCTGGTGAGTGGGACATCAGTGTGCCTGACTATAGAGTCACCTATGACTAAACTGTTGGGTACGTTGTCTTGCCTTAGGGGCTATTGTTGGGTGGTGCACTGGTGTTGTGAGCTATGTGTCACTTTGGTTGTGACTGGTGTTTGTTTGCATTTCAGCTTTAGAGGTCCTTGTTGCTTGGGCAGTTTAATGGTAAGGGCCTCTGCATATGTGGGTTTAGTGTTGATATGTGTGGGTGTTGATGGTGTGGGTTTTGAAGGGCTATGTGTTGCTTGACATGTAGTGCAGGTGTTAACCTTCTCCTCTTGACTGTCTAGCACAATCTTGGCTGGAGAGAGCTTTTCTTCCAGTTTGGCTATGTAAGTGTATCTCTTGCAGGTTGTAGTGTTGGGTGGTAGGAGGAGAGGGTTGTCTGTGTACATGAGGAAGTTGCTGCATTGCCCCAGTATGCCCACATTCACCAGGTGAACAGGAGAAATCACCAAAAGCTGACCCTTGGACATGCCTGTTTAGGTGCTTTTTTGTAAAATACAAGATCTGTTTTCCCTTTCCTTTGCAAGGTACTTTGTAATTTTAGGCTGTTTAGTGCCTACAATTAATTTCTCCTTATTAACAAGGAGAGTTGAGTGCTTGTATCAGTTTAAGGCTTCCTATTGCTTTCCAGCAGGTTCTAGAGCAAGTGCTAGTCACTGGGGGTTCAGATTTTAGTGCTTCTACTGAGAAACCAGCTAGTTCTATGGGAATATTTGAAGAGCAGACTTTCTGACACCTGGAATAGTTTAACAGTAGCCCTACGGTGCTGCACGATGCAAAAAATGCGCAAACACGCACATTTTTAAGCCAGAAAGTTGAAAGGGAGAGAAATCAGCCCAAAATGGCTAAAATTACAATTTCAGAGCTGGAAACCACTCCTCTGGTGTCAGATAGGCAGTACAATTCTCACCACTCCCACTGGTAAGCAGTTTGAACCTGAATTATGGCAAAGACAGCATAAATAAACACTACTTTAAAAATAATAAAATAATAAAAAAATGCCTTGCTATAACATTGTATTCTAAAAGTTTAACACCACTCTCATCAAATAGGGTGAATGCTGCCTCAATACTTTAGTAGGACTTCTTAACTATTATAAATCTGTTAAAAGATGCATGTCAGAAGCATTCAACAAAAGTTGTTAAATGCCACCTTCCTGATGATGCAAACTGCTGGAAAAACACACCAATATGTACTATCAGGACCAAAGCCAAACCCGCCCCCTGGCTGACCAACAATACTAGACAAAAAATCACTATCAGAAACAAATCCTGGGCAAAATGGCGTAACACTAAGAATCTAGCTGACCGTCAAATCTTTAGAGAATGTAGAAATAGTACAAAAAAAGCCATCCTGACAGACAAAAAGAACTACTACCTTCATCTACAACAAGCATCCAACAAGGAACCTAAAAAATTCTGGACCAGCATTAATAATCTTTTATCCCCAGGGCAATCTATAACACCTGACTCACAAGACTCTAACCCAGAAAATCCTACACAAACAGCTAATGCTTTCAACTCTTTCTTCACAAACAATATTCAAACTCTTGCTAGCCACCTATCTCCAGATACCTCTAAGCTACTTCCATCTTTTGCTAATCCACCCCCCCCCATTTCATCTACTACCTATTCCTACTTCCTTTATCTCATCCTTACTCCAAAAACTTAAACCTACCACCCCCTCCGCAGACAATCTTCCTGCTGAATTCCTGCAAATAGGAGCTAAAGCCATTGCCTATCCCATTTCTATTCTGATAAATAGATCTATTAATGAAGGAACTATCCCTTCAATCTGGAAGATATCTCACATCATCCCACTACACAAAGGGGGAAACTCTAGGGACTTCTCTAACTATCGTCCTATAGCACTATTATCCCCCATTGCTAAAATTATGGAAAATGTATCCATAAACAACTGCTAAACCACCTTCTACAAAACAACCTACTAGCCAATTGTCAGCATGGTTTTAGACCTTCCCACAGTACCACCACCGCACTGCTCTCATTTACAAACTCCATCAACTTTAATCGCAACGAAAATAGTCTTTCATCTGCACTCTTCATCGACTTATCTAAAGCCTTTGACATGGTGAACCACCAACTACTTCTGCACATTCTGACTTCTCTTTCACTTGATACTCCTGCCATAACTTGGTTTAAATGTTACCTTGAAAACCGACAGCAGGCAGTACTTTGGAAAAATTCACTATCTGATCATCTTCCCATCTCTCTTGGGGTGCCACAAGGCTCCATCTTAGGCCCACTTCTTTTTTCCATCTTTATCAACGACCTGCAATTAGCTATCCCAAATACTATCTGTATTCAATATGCAGATAATTCTACCATTATCTGTACATCTACCTCTCAAACAGAACTCCAGTCTCTTACCCAAAAAGCCTTTAACACTGTAGAACAATGGTTCTCACATCGCTGCCTACTACTTAACCCCAAGAAAACTAAACTGCTTCTCTTCACACCTACCAAGGCACATCCTTACACTTCACTATCACATCCAATGACAGTACTATAATTTCTCCTGATGCTACCACAAAATTACTAGGAATAACAATAGACAACAATCTAAACTTTGACAATCATATCAACACTACTATAAAATCAGTGAACAAAAAAATAGGAACCCTCTACAGAATCAAACCCTTTCTTACTCCACTTGCAAGAACTACATTAGCCAGAACTCACCTTATCTCTACTTTACTCTATGCTTCCCCTATATACACCAATCTATCAAAGAAAAACCTAAACAAGCTAGTAATATCTTACAATAATATTGCTAGATTTGTTACAGGAGCCCCTTTTAGAACACATCACTGCCTGAACCTAAAACAACTAAGCTGGTTAGAACTTCCTAATCAGCTCAAACTTCAACAACTCATAATAGCCCACAAAACCCTGCACCAACCCTCCAAAACTCCAACACTCTCTTGCCACATCACACCTTACTATAATCAGAAACAGCTACGCTCTTCAAGCAAACTATTAATCAAAACCACTATATCTAAAAACTCTGCAGGTGACTGCCTGTTCTCAAACTCTGTTGGAAAAATATGGAATAAATTACCCTCAGATATCTCATCTCTGACTTCTCTCCCACTTTTCAAAAGGAATCTAAAACTGCATCTCAATACAAAATGGCTATGCCCCTGTAGTAACCCAGACTAATACTATTTCTTTTCTTGTCTTCTGCCTTTTTTCCCTACTACACCCTATAACTCAACACACACTGCCTGTTCTCCAACTTTGGTGGAAAATATGCTATAATCAACCCTCAGATATCTGTTCCCAGACCTCTCCCCACTTTTTAGACCCATCTACACAGTACTTCTTTAAAAAGTCTATGTCCTAATAACTCTACAGGTGACTGCCTATTCTCAAACTCTGTTGGAAACATAACGAGACTTACTCTGTTCTCCTTTTTTCTTTACTTTCCTTCTTCCCTATTTTTTTCTCTCTCTACACTCCTTTCAGCTTTTCTTTACCTCTCATTACACTTCAGCATTCCTCTTATAAAATTTATGTATTAATTTTTTGTATTGTAATGTTCTTTGTGAAGCACCTTACATAGGTTGTAGTTTATGTATTTTTTGGTTCTCAGATTGTAATATGCAATCTCCTGATAAAAAAAAAAATTTCATTTACTAGTTGTTTACTGTTAGTTTTATACTTGTTATTACTTCTTTTGTAACACCTTCTGAAACCGTGTAATACTCATTGGAGCTTTTCTCCCCGGGCCTCTACTGAAAATGGACATATATCCTGATAGACTAGCCAGGTCAACAAATGTAAAATAAAATAAATAAAATAAATACAAAGGCAAAATAAGTCAAACTTTAGGATTAGACATTAAACCAAGTTCCCATCTGCTTGATTTGATGTAAAAGATCCAATGGCACCTGTCATAAATAGTAGGGGGGAGATCCTCAACACCCTAGCCAAATTTTCCCTAATGGTGTAAATGCCTACTTGGATTTCCCCTGAAAAGAAGACACTAGCCTAGTGGGACTGACCTGGACAACAAAGCAGAAATAAATAAATACAAAATTCAAGTGCTTTACATGGTGAGGAAGGATTCCACAGACTACATGGCGAGAAAGATAGAATTCCTCACTACAGACTACATGTCGGGAAAGAAAGAATTTCTCACCACAGGCTACATGGTGGGAAAGAAAGAACACAGTGGTCCATCACACCTAGTGAAAAAGTAGAATTGCTAAAACTGTGCTAAACACATTTCAGAGACTTTACTCGAAGGAAACAGAATTCACTCATACCTCACATCAAGGCGGTCTCTAGTTTGGTACTCACTAGTGATTCCATCTGTGCAGAGACTACATGCCGTCCCTGCATTTACTTGGGTTTCTTTTGCTATTCCAGTTTCCTCCAACATCCAAAAGACATGACGTAGGTCAATGTATTTTTTTTTTTTATTTATTTAACATTTGTTTACCAGGAAAGTCTGACTTGGAACAAAGCCACTTTTCAGTGGAGGCCCGGGGAGAAACACTCCAGACGCATGCCTTTCTAACATGGGAGGAAACCGGAGTACCCACAGAAAACCCACACAAATGCAGGGAGGATATGCAGATTCCACAAAGAAGGTACCCCAGCTGAGAATTGAACCGAAGTATCTCTTGCTTTGAGGTGACAACACTACCGCTGCACCACTACATCATCATTTTAATTATCGGCCAGTTACATATTCAGTTTGTATTCCCACAACTTCATACTCCTATTTTGAGTTAATACATGACCTAGCAAATAGAATAAGTACAGATAGGGATAACATCCTACATTGATTGTTTTTTGCCAAAATCTACCAGGACATTAGTAATGAAAGAGTCCACAGTCATATATAAGAAGGCCACCTGTAAATGGATAAAACTAAGGCAAAATTACTAGCTACATTTTGGCCAGGAAAATAAAAGCGATATAAAATGTCTTGTCCAGAATGTCAAAAACAAAAACAATGAGTAAAAAGGTCACACACCAATTGGTTAAAAACGCAAAAAGAAACATCTAGCAAAGCTAGAATTTCCACTGTGTGATACCTTAAACCTCTTGAATCAGAGGCAACATGGGATATATGTAAA
This sequence comes from Protopterus annectens, assembly GCF_019279795.1. Taxonomy (NCBI): domain Eukaryota; kingdom Metazoa; phylum Chordata; order Ceratodontiformes; family Protopteridae; genus Protopterus; species Protopterus annectens. The sequence goes on along the minus strand of NC_056727.1, from coordinate 386,683,719 downwards.
TGCCATTTAGCTGAAACACCCGATATCCTTAAAAGGTAATTTACATATATCCCATGTTGCCTCTGATTCAAGAGGTTTAAGGTATCACAGAGTGGAAATTCAAGCTTTGCTAGATTTTTCTTTTTGTCCAGAATGTCAGAAAAATGCAACCCATCCTTGACTTAAGAGTCCTTGATCCCAATGCCTATTACCGAGATGCATTTGAATATACTGGAATGGACACTTTGGGGCTGGAAAAATGTATCAAATGGTATCAGTACATACTAGCAATAAAGGATGATGCCACACCAATTACTAGGAATAATACCATTACCCAAAGCTAATGCTAAAATTATTGCCAGAGAACTGGTAATGTTATTTTCCAGAGAGATCCCTACAAGCATAATTACTGACCAAGGTACACCCTTTATGTCAATAATATTGTATTATTTATGTAAATGCTTTAAAGAACCATACTTGAAGATTTTTATTTATTAATTGGCTTAAGTTTATTAACCAGGGCGGAACACTGATCACAACAGACCAGTTTTGTGTTGAGCATAGATTAATGGTGAAGTTACTGACAGGGACGGGACCATTGTCACCCTTCATACTGTTTGCTATGAGAAGTGTTGCAAGTTTCTGCTGGGTTTACCCCATTTGAACTTTTGTATGTCAATTATTCCAGAAGAATGATTAAAATTGCTGAAGAAACTTTGAAAGAATGTTCACTAACACCTTTTTTACATGTTCTACGTTTGGTCAGCTGCCACCATCTCTTTTGATGTAATGCCACTATCCTACTTTCTTTGACACTCATGCCTCACTGTTGCAGGCATTCACTTCTACACTCCATCTCTTTGCTGGACATCCCCATTTACTCCTGATTTCTTCCTGTCTGTCTGAAATCTTTTTCATCATATCATCTTCTGCCTTTTTGCACATGTGCTAAACACTACAATATGTTGTCTTTGGCCTTCTATGCAATTGGAGTTACTTGGGCTTCGGCTCTGATGTCCTCTTTTCTTTGCCTGTCCCACAGTGTACATCCAAAAACCCATGACAAAACACTGCCTAAGTTTATGGGGTAGACTAAAGATGGTTATACTCAGAGAAAAGGAGCATATGAAGAAAGCCTAGAACAGTATCATCAAAAGAAGTTATTGTCCTCAACTTTTCCAGAGGTTACTCTATTAGGAATAGCACTATAGCCTTAGTTTCTTTGATCAATTCTAATTGATAAAGCCTCCATTCAAGCTAAGTACCACTGGAAAAAAAAATATTTAAGCTTGACCTTTCAAGTTAGAACTCTGTATTGGGCAGTACAGTGGTGTAGAGGGTAGTGTTGCCTCACAACAAGAGGTTTTCCAGTCTGATTCTTGGCTGAGTTGCCTTCTGTGTGGAGTCTTCATGACCCCCCTGTGTCTGCGTGAGTTTCCCCTGGGTGCTCCAGTTTCCTCCTACGTTACAAAGACATGCAGTAGGTGGATTTGACATTCTAAACTGGCCATAGGTATGAGTATGCATGTGAGTGTGGTGTGGAAGAACTACTGTGGCAGGGCTGGCCACCTGGCAGAGTAAACCTCGGCTTTAAATGATTGCCACTGTTGAAGTGATGCCCCAACCCCATATCCAAGAATGGGAAAAAGGGATTGTGGATGGATGGATCTGACAAAGTTCAGACACCTAATAATACTGATAGTTTGAAGAAAAGAAACTTAAGGAATATTTGATAAAACAAAATGAATGCAGTTGCTTCAGGGTCTCAGGAAATGTATAAAGCTGGTTACACAAGCATCTGTGTTAATCAAATAGTGAACTCTGCTAGATTGTACCCAACATAAGGGCCTATGTAATGGTACCAGAGGGAATGAAAGTTTATCTTAATATGCCATTTTTTGCTGATATATTAATTTATACTCTTGGTGCCCTTATATCACTCACATTGTACTTAAGACCAGCCCATCTACCAGATTAACAAATGTAAAATAAATAAATAAATTTAACAAGGAGTTTACAGCAAAACATATCTGACTTAGACAGTTTAACCAAGGAGATCAATTATTAATGTTAATGCCCACCACTGAAAACAAATTTTTGGATAAATGGCTTGGACCATTTGAAGCAACTGAAAGAATAAATGTAGCAAACAACATAATTAGAGAGCCAGGAAAGAGAATCATACAGCAAATTTATCAAGTCTATAAAGAAATAGAAGGTTCCAGGTGCCCTTGCAAGATGAAGCTCATACAGAAATGAGCAGATAATCTCTACCTGAAGTTCAGATGGATGAATCTTTGTCAAAATTTTATGGATTAGTTGGGCACTACTAACCTCAAAAAAAGGCATAGCAAAATTAATTTAAAATGGGTGGCGAAAGCCAAACACACTCTGGCTAGGCTTATAAATGCCCTAGGGCAGATAGCCTAGTATGAACCTATGAACCTATGAAAAGCAAGAAATGAAAACTAAGAAACAAGAGAGTGTTCTGAGACATGGTGGCAAAACTAAACTGATGGATGATAACATGGAGGCAACTCCTGGAGTGAAGTGTGGTCTGATACCTTATAGTTACAGTAATACAGTTAGCAAGAGAACCAGGAGTAATAGAAAAGTCACACAATGAATGGATCAGTCCAGTAGTGTTAGCATATAACCCTGATGAAAGGATTAGATCCTGTGATGGCATTATCAAACTGAACAACATTTCAAAGGCTGAACGCTATCCCATGCCCTGAACTGACAACCTGAGAGTGAACCTAGAAAAGACAAGATAAAACTTGATAAAGGAATATTGGCTGATGCCACTTCCCCATCTACTAAAGAAAAAAACAACTGTTGTAACCACCAGAAGGTCTTTTTTAGTACACAGTGCTACCACTTGGCCTACCGAAGCTTTGGCCACCTTTTATCAATTTATGGATATAAGTATTATAACCCATTCACGATATACTGCAGAGGCCTGGGTGTCTTCCTTTCCCAAACTTCACACTGTTTCAAAGGTTATGTGATAGACAGACCACAGCTGGAAAAAATACAGGTTATAAAAGATTGCCTTATACCATCCACTAAAAGACAGGTGAAGGATTTTTATGGATTAGTTGGGCACTACAGAAAATGCATGCCTACTTTTGTAATTATTGCCTATCGTTTGGCGGATATCACAAATGGATAGGCACCAGTCAAGATGCAATGGTCTATTGAGGCAGACAAAGCATTTAGTGAGCTAAGAAGAATCCCGTTTTCTGAACCAGCATTAATGAATCTGAATTTGTTTCTAAAAACTTACCCTGTAGACAGACACAACAGAGGTAGGTCTGGCAGCAATGCTATACCAAGATATTCAAGGTAAGGAGCACACTGTGCATTATATCTGTTAAAAATGAATTGGTGCTGATACAAATATGTTTAGAGAGAGAGCAAGAGAGAGACTGCATACCATTCAGTAAAGTATCGTTTATTAGTTAGGCATTTCAGCCTGGTAACTGATCATGCTACATTACAGTGGCTGAGTAAAGAGACAGATAGTAACACAATGTTGTGTTGATGGGCACTATCTCTCTAACCCTTCTGGTACACAGAGACCACACAGGCCTGGATTAGCTAATAAAGATGCTGGTTGTTTGCCAATGTCCTAAAATTGAGTATAATTCTCCAACAACTAATGGTTTTATGTTGGGGGGTAGTTGCAACATTGTATATATAAGAAGGGTGCATTTGTCAGGGAAGTATAACCATCTTGTGTATGACTATGGGGAAAGTACTTTTGAATGTGCCCTGTGTCTGGAAAATGTTAATACTAAAGTAATGGTAACTGAATATATTAGCTAGTAATGCAATGTGAATTACTAATGTACTGTTTACATAAAAGGAAACAGCACAGAAGGTTAGAATCAGGAAATGAGTTCTTCAGTCAGAGGTTCTGCATGGATTAAGCTAGGGGATGTTATCAGAAAATCCAGGACTTGTGGAGATCAGCAGCCTATTCAGGACTTGTTTTGGATGTGGCCTGGGACTAAAATTAGGTGACAATTTATTTTGCTGTTAATTAAAGCTGAGAGGAAGGCTAGATAGAGCCTACAGCAGTCTTGCTAGTTGAACTGTATGAGACTAGATTGTATTGTGAGACTATCCAACCTTGGTAAGGAATTGGTTTGTTTGTTTGTTGAAGGTCAAGTGAGCTGTAATTTCTGGTGTTTTCTTATAAAAGGACTGCCTCCAGAGTCTATACTTAAGGTTGCGCACAGACATACCGACACTCGGGTGCTCACGCCTGCTGGTAGTAATACACACACATATAAGCTCATGCGCAAACACAAGTGTATGTAAAATATATATATATATATATATATATATATATATATATATACATATATATATATATAAAATGACCCACCACTGTACCAGTAATCAAGGAGCCTCAATCCTCACCACTGGCACCAATGGGGGATGTACACTGGGAGGGTGACAAGGTACACATACAGTATTACCAGATGCAGCTCTCTGCATCAAGTGCAATTTCCCTTAAGAGAACACAGAGACCACAGACAGTCAGGGGCTAGTTTCTCCCTGTTTCTCCAGATCCCCCAATAAGACTCCCCACTGGCGCAGCTATAGAATTGAGAGCTCAGATGAGTGGCCAAGCCAAGACCTCCAGCACCCTCTCTGTCCAACCAGTGCTTGTGTCTCTGCCCAAGTAGCTGACACACACACTCTTTGAGGTTTGATTTATACACAAACACACACCTGGGAAAAGTTGACAGAGGTTTATTAGCTATGCTCCATTTTGCCCAGTCTATAAGGCAGTTAACACTGCTACCAGCTAATTCCTTATCAGCTACTTTAAAGCCCTTAACAAAGGGTGTCTAGTCTTACTGTGTAATGTACTATTAATACAAATGGTAGTTTGACCAAGATCAAGGCTATTAGAAGTGGCCCATACAGTGTCACCAAATAAATATGCAAGTATTTTCAGAACTTAAATATCGCTAGACAGATCAGCCACAGTGAAAGATTTAATATATTTAATAATAATAAAAGAACAAGAAAGAACTCAGTATATATTCACTGTGACATCAGAGTTCAAAACCACAGGAAATATTTAAAACAACATTGCAAGACAGTCTCAAATAAATAAAGAAAAATATCTAAACTAAGCTTTGCTATATTCCCGACTATATCTAAGAGAATTACTATAACCGAGAAACTTATTCAGAGCAAGGAAGATGTGGTGAATGTATCTTCTAGCTGTTGTCAGGTCAAAGACAGAATACAGAATGTTGTCTCTCTTAGAGAGTTCTCAGATTAAAAGCTCAAATATTACTGATGGGTTAGCTTGCAGAATGACATCATTTCTTGTCATCTGACTTTTAGTCCCCAGGCCCCAAACAACCACTGATGGCAGCTGGTAGCATTTAGCATCTACCTGTAAAAATACATAGACAAGGGATTTTCCTCAGATCTTTGGCAGATGCTGGAAGTCATAAATAATTCCAAGACAATACAGAAAGTTCCCTAGTATAGACATTCTTTCTCTCTAGCTGCCATAAAGTAATTTAATTTCAGTGATTTTTCTGAATTTAACCTCCTGTATTCCAGTTTCCACTATTAAAATATATACATTTAAACAGCTACAATACTGCATGTACATTTCTGTTCTTTTCCAGTAGGGCACACTGCGGTTACATTTTAAACAGCACTTTGCAAAAACCTTTCCAATACACACTTCTGTACCAGCAGTTTGACATACACGACGTACAGTTCTAATACAGTCATAACACAAGGATCTTATATAAATCATTTCAATATTCACCAATGACATACAATTATTTACAAACTTCCAGACAGCTGTGCTGGCAGTATCTCTCTTTGTCACACATCTATAGAAATCATGTTGATATTCACAAATGACATATAATTATTTACAAAATTTCAGATAGCTGGCAGTGTTTCCCTTCATCACTATATATATATATATATATATATATATATATATATATATATATATATATATACACACACACACACATATATATATATATATATATATATATATATATATATATATATACACACACACGCACACACATATATATATATATATATATATATATATATATATATATATATATACACACACACACACACACACACACACACACAGCACAGTTGGATTCTGAGGACCAATAAATTTTGTCACAATGCTTTGATTTTATCTGCGATCCATGTGACCTTATTCCACTAATATATGTTTCTCACTCTTGAATATTATTGAATGCTTGCTAACTTTCATCAGCCTGTGTGCAGCTGTGCCCTTGATGTTTTGTCTTCAACAATGACTCGTGTTGGATTACTACCCATTGTCCTCTTCCACTGAGTTTTCTGTTTAGTTTTAAGTATATATTCTAATATTTTCATGTCAATAAATTTCAGCTTACAAGTTTACTATTTTGTTCCTTTTTAGAGTTTTTTTTAATTCACATTTTTTTTCTTTTTATAGATGATAGTATACATAATTTTCACATTTAAAACTTTCATGCTATGTTAAAACTGAATCTGTATTCTTAAATATGCAACCATAACAAAAGAAGCTATAAAGTGCGTGCTCACCTGTCCAGCTGCAAAAATAATTAAAAAAAAAAAAAAAAGAAAGAAACAATGCTCAAACTCCAAGCATTTTCCTTTCCTCTGATAAAATTGTGTGAATAATTCCCAGTTCACCTTTGCACTGTGTGCTTAAGGTCTGTTATGGAAACAATTTGAAATGCAGGAGCACACTTCCAGTACAATGATTCCACTGTTTACATTAAATCTGGTCTGTATTCCCACAGTAAAAAGACAGCATGATCTACTTCATTCAAATGTATGAACGCCATGTCATTGCAGAATGGGTTAAGAAGAAAAACAGACTCCATCTAATCTCAGCCAGGGTGAATAAGTAACTGAAATAAATTTCTTTAGGAAATCTACTATTAATCACTTAAAGGAAGACATAAATAATGAGATCCGTGGTTTTCTAAATGCTTAAGAAAAAATGCATAGAAATCCCATCGTGGCAGACTAGTCTGTTAATTAAACTGTTTTATATTTGTGTTTATCTTCACATTGAAGTCACTTATTTTGAACTGACATTCAGCCATCCACATAGCAGTGTAATCCCTTTTTTTCATAATTAACGTTAACTATTAATGCATTTCTTCTCTTATTCCCTTTCCCCTTTACTTTTTAGTAACATTCTTTAACTTTTTTGTGTTGCAGTTCAAGTCTCTGCCATTGTACGTTCCATTCCACAAAACAAAGATAATTGCATGTTTGCTTTGTCCACATCTGTGTTTATGTTACAAAATACTTCATGAACAAGTAATCATTTAGATTTTTAATTTGATATTATATAGTTAATTGGCTTCCAGCTATAAGACAGCCTCTTCTTTTCAAATGAGTGACCAAAGGGGCATGACTCTGAAGTGATTCATTTTTTTCCCAAGATGCAACAACTTTGAAGTTGAGTATGAATACGTACAGGAAATTTAGGGTGCCCCTATTCAAGAGGCAGGATTTTTTTTTTGAATTTGCACAACTATCTGCTTTGACACTGTACCTTGATGAAATTTACAAAGAATAGCCATTTTTTCCCTTCAGAAATGACCGCTATATCATGCTCTATAAATCATTTGATTTTAATGCTTGTAATTAATGTAGCAGTTTAGTAGAAAGTATCTCATGTGTGTGTGCATATGGGTGGTAGAATGTAAATTATGATATTCTATTTTCACTAAATCCTAGGTATAGCAGCTTAATCAGCTGAAATAACAAATACTGGTCTGTGATGCTTGGTTTGGTATGCATTAGGACTTCAGTACGCAAATCCTGAAAACTGCTGGTCTTGCAAAGTCAATGACAACCAACTTCAATGCGTCGAAGAAAAGCCATGCTACACAAACAACTTTCCATTCCAATTATTCAAGTGTTTATGTTTTCACAGGCCATCCAAATGAAGAGCTAAAATGGCTTCAGTTAGCCAACTGTGTATCTTACTGATTTTGAAGTTATTATTTTAGTATTTTAGTTTGGTCACTTCATCATGCAGGGTAAATTAGCACAGCAGCATTTGTCATTTGAGCCAGCTTAGCAAAAGTATATCACAAGCGACTGCAAACTTCTTTTCCTTCCTTCTGAATTTTCTTTGGTGATGATGGGCTGAAGTACAATGACATTTAGTGCAAGAAATGTGATCCTCTGTAACTCAGCATCAGTAGTGTATCATATCCTCAATCAATGTTGGCACACATTTGTGTTTGAGTAACACATCCTAACCTCAACCAATAACAGTGACTTATAGTTCATTGTAAGAATGCTTCGTGAATATGAGAAAAAATGCTGGAGGCTTGAACAGTGTTGCCACCAAGAAAGTCATATTCTGGAATTCTTTCAGGTCAGCACAAACAATTAAGAATGTGATGCATCACTTAACCACAATGAACCCTCAGTCATCTATCTCTGTACTAATCATGCACTACAATAGCCATACACAGCCTGATCACATTCCCGTAAATATGCACATATGTTTATCATAAACATTATATTTACTTTCTGTTAGCCCAATACTGGCACTGCTGTTTCTTATGTAAATAGACTCTCCTTTAATTTTTTTTACTTTCAAGTACTACTCACTTTTATATTGTACTATGCTACTGTCATCTATTTGCAACTGGAGATGGGTATGCAATTTGTCTTTTTCTTTTAATTTCTCCAAATCTTTTGGGTTTCTAATACCATAGGTTCATAGGTTCATAGATTAGTACTAGGCTAACTGCCCTTGTGAGCCATTTTAAGCCTAGCCAATTATCCTTTTTGAGACTCAAACCCTGCACCTTGTGTTTGTAAGGCAAACACCTTAACCATTAGGCCACCCTCCCAACCCTTGATGGGAATGGACCCCATTCTTAAGTCAAAGTACGATTAATGTTCATGAAATTAGTATTGTTTCAATCTTTGATGTCAGCCAAAAGTGCTCTTCTTAGCACCCGCAATGTACCCAATAATAACTCCTACAATTCATATGGGGTTAATTAGATTGGTAACATAGCTAAATACGATTGTAGATTCTTTTTTATAAGACCCGTTGTTCCTAATACTATTGGAACTGTCTGGGTATCTTTCTTTCACATTGCTCTCATTTCTGCCTGCAGATCCTGATATTTTATGACTTTGAGCCTCTCTGTACACAACACACTGTAGTCACTGGGTGTGGCACTTTCAATAATCAGTGCTACTTCTATCTTCTTTTCATGGAACACTATATCTGGTTTTCTAGCCTCTGTCTTTTGAACTGTTGGAATTGGGTGATCCCATGTGATATAAACTTCATCATTTTCTATGATGCTTTGTGGCTCATGTTTACAGTTTTTTCAGCCACTTCAGTACCATAATGTTTGCAAAATCCTGATTGCAGCAGTCTTGCCACATTATTATGCCTTTCAGTATACAGTCCTTCTGCCACTAGTGTGTCACAACCAGCAACGAGGTGTGCAACTGTTTCCAGTTTGGTTTTACAAAACCTATATTTGATGTTTCTCCCACGTTTAATGGACTTTGTAAACCAGTGTGTACGTAGCCCATTATCTTGTCCTTTGGTCCTTTGTGATCAGTTCCTTGTTCATTAAACATAAATAAATGTATAAATGTTGAGAATAAGCTTTATCCTATAATCCTTGGTTTGTGTGCCTTTGTGTACATCATATGTCTCTGCAAATTATATAGCCTGAAAGTATTGCAATTTCGACCTTGAAAAGAGGCAGCTTGATTTACTGAGTTCCAGTTGAAAATAGACAAATTAAAGTGTATGTATGCCTATATTTATATATCTATATCTGTATCTATATAGGTCTCTCTCTCGCTATACCTATATGTGTGTGTATATATATATATACGGATTACCTTCAGTTTCCCAAAAGATAACTTTACCGACATGCATTACACCGATACTTCACTTCACCAACATTTCCAAACCTGACGTTAACCGCGTGGTTAGTAAACACTCGGCCATCAACTTGAACTTTGCCTCTTACCCCCACGGTAGTGCGTTTTTGGAGTTGGTATATTAAGTAAGGGAGGGTGTGGGGTCAGTTTTCTTTGGGTAGAGTAGTTTGTCGGGATGGCCAAGTGTTTACTAACTGCGCTGAAGGTAACCCATATATATATATATATATATATATATATATATATATATATATATATATATATATATCTTTATATGCATGTATGTGTTCACATGCATATTTATAAATATATATCTACATATGTATACATATGCACAAAGACACACACACACACACATATATATATATATATATATATATATATATATATATATATATATATAGCCACGGTGGTACAGCGGTTAGCATTGTCGCCTCACAGCAACAGGTTCTCCCATTTGATTCTCGGCTGCAGCGCATTCTGTGTGGAGTCTGCATGTCCTCCCCGCAGTCGAATGACATTAAAGACATGCAGGTAGGTGCAAGCGTGAATGGGCCTACCTTCGTTGAAGGTTGGGTGTCAGGCTGGCAACTCGGCACCATAAAAATCCACTGCCAATCTTGAGCACACCAGAGTTCCGCTGCGGCGACGCCTAACCGGGAAAGGCAAAGTCCTGGAGATATATATATATATATATATATATATATATATATATATATATATATATATATATATATATATATATCAACCCACACACACACACACACACACACACACACACATATATATATATATATATATATATATATATATATATATATAATTTATTTATTTATTTTTCATTTGTTAACTGGGTTAGTCCATCTGAGCCAGTGTCCTGTTTTCAGTGGAGACCTGGGAAGAAAAGCTCCACACCGTTATTACAAAGTTACATAAAGAAAAACATCTGACAATGAAGTTGTATGCAAACAATACAGTAATGTGCTTTACATGAGAACATTAGAAATTTACAAAAGGTCTGGGAATGAAGTTTATATAAACATTATAACAATGTGCATAACATGCAGTACATCAGTTAGATTTTTTTATTTTTTTTATCAAGAAAAAGAGAAACAGATACCAATGAGATAAGACACTTGCAATAGGTGGGTGTTAAAAGTATGAGACGTAGTAAGGTGGTAAGGTAGAATTTAATTGGGGTCATTGCAGTGATCCCACTTAATGTTTTATATATTAACTATATATTTTAAATATATATTTTATATATATATATATATATATATATATATATATATATATATCATCATCTTCTTTCAGCTGTTCCCGTTAGGGGTCGCCACAGCGGATCACCTGTTTCCATTTATTCCTGTCCTCTGCATCTTGCTCTGTCACACCAACCACCTGCATGTCCTCTCTCACCACATCCATGAACCTTATCTTAGGCCTTCCTCTTTTCCTGTTACCTGGTAGCTTCATTCTTAGCATCTTTTTCCCAATATACTCAGCATCCCTCCTCTGCACATGTCCAAACCAACGTAATCTTGCCTCTCTGGCTTTGTCTCCAAACCTTCCAACCTGGGCTGACCCTCTAATATACTTATTCCTAATCCTGTCCACCCTCGTCACACCCAGTGCAAATCTTAACATCTTTAACTCTTCCGCATCCAGCTCAAACTCTTGCCTTTTTGTCAGTGTCACTGTCTCCAAACCATATAACATAGCTGGTCTCACTACCCTCTTGTAGACCTTCCCTTTCACTTTTACAGGTACTCGTCTGTCACAAATCACTCCTGACACTCTTCTCCACCCACTCCATTCTGCCTCTACTCTCTTCTTCACCTCTCTTCCACACTCACCGTTACTCTGAACTATTGACCCCAAGTATTTAAACTCATCCACCTTTGCCAGCTCTACTCACCATTCCTCTATCCTCTCTCTCATTCACACACATATATTCTGTCTTAGTCCTGCTGACCTTCAATCCTCTTCTCTCTAGAGCATATCTCCATCTCTCCAGGGTGGTCTCCATCTGTTCCCTACTCTCACTACAGATCACAATGTCATCTGCAAACATCATAGTCCATGGGGACTCCTGTCTGATCTCGTCTGTCAACTTGTCCATCACCATTGCAAATAGGAAAGGGCTCAGAGCAGATCCTTGATGTAACCCCACCTCCACCTTAAATGCATCCGTCACTCCCACAGAAGACCTCACCATTGTCACACTACCCTCGTACATATCCTATACCATGCTTACATACTTCTCTGACACTCCTGACTTCCTCATACAATACCACAACTCCTCTCTAGGCACCCTGTCATATGCTTTCTCTAAGTCTACAAAAACACAATGCAACTCCTTCTGACATTCTCTGTACTTCTCCATCAACACTCTCAAAGCAAACATTGCATCTGTAGTGCTCTTTCCCGGCATGAAACCACACTGCTATTTACTAATCATCACGTCCCTTCTTAACCTAGCTTCCACTACTCTTTCCCATAACTTCATGCTGTGACTGATCAATTTAATCCCTCTGTAGTTACTACAGCTCTGCACATCACCCGTATTCTTAAAAATAGGTACCAAAACACTTTTTCTCCATTCCTCAGGCATCCTCTCACTTTCCAAGATTTCATTAAACAATTTAGTTAAAAACTTCACTGCCATTTCTCCTAAATACCTCCATGCTTCCACAGGTATGTCATCTGGGCCAACAGCCTTTCCATTCTTCATCCTCTTCATAGCTATCCTTACTTCCTCCTTGCTAATCAATTGTACTTCATGATTCACTATCCCCACATCATCCAACCTTCTCTCCCTCTCATTCTCTTCATTCATCAACCCCTCAAAGTACTCTTTCCATCTCCTCAACACACTCTCCTTGCTTGTGAGTATGTTTCCCTCATTATCCTTTATCACCCTAACCTGCTGCACATCTTTCCTAGTTCGGTCCCTCTGTCTAGCCAGTCGGTACAGATCCTTTTCTCCCTCCTTAGTGTCCAACCTTTCATACAACTCTTCATATGCCTTATCCTTAGCCTTCGCCACCTCTCTCTTTGCCATGCACCTCATCTCTTTATACTCCTGTCTACTTTCTTCATCTCTCTGACAATCCCACTTTTTCTTTGCCAACCTCTTTCTCTGTATACTCTCCTGTACTTCCTCATTCCACCACCATGTTTCCTTGTCGTCCTTCCTCTGTCCAGATGTCATATCACGCATCTTTCTAGCCGTCTCTCTTACTAGCTCTACTGAAGTTACCCAGCTATTTGGTAACTCTTCACTGCCACACAGTGCCTTTCTTAACTCATCCCTGAACTTCACCTCACAATTACCCTTTTTCAATTTCCACCATTTGATCCTTGGTGCTGCCCTCACACTCCTCCTCCTCTTCTTGATCACAAACGTCATCCTTCAAACCACCATCCTATGCTGCCTAACTACACTTTCCCCGGTCACCACTTTACAGTCTCCAATCTCCTATATAAATATATAACCGTATATTTTATATATTAACTAACTATATATATATATATATATATATATATATATATATATATATATGTATAAATATATATACACACACACACACACACACACACACACACACACACACACACACACACACACTTCATATATATAAAACTGAAGCAAACCTATTAAAGAGGCTACTTGAAGACATGCAGCAAACTTGGTTCAGAATGTTACACTATTTCCCTGTGCTATTTGCAGCACTGTATTACCAGGTTGCTTGGTGCATACTTCTTCCTGTATTAATCACAGCTACAAGTTCTGCCATATCTTATATGATGCAGAAGTTCTGTGAATCTGTTTTACATGTACATGTGTTCCACATGGCTGGCTTTCAGAATTCATCATGGCTTTCCTCTTCAGAATGTGTGACAATCTCTGTTAATGCAAAAGTCAGCAAAGCTGATGACATTAGTGCAGACGAGGCTTCCCGGTATAAAGACAAACAGTATAAGCAGACTATTCAGTCATAAGAATCTTTTTGTTACATTCTTAATTGAACAGCCTTATGGGGAATCTAGGAATTTACCATGTGTGCACCACATTATGTTGGTTTCTTGACTGTCGTCACAGAATCGGTCTCCTTATTCTGTCAGGGATATTAAAACGGACATACGCATAAAGGAACTGCTGTCATTTTGCAATTCACTTGCAGCTGCTATCCATGCCTCAGCCTGGACTTGAGTTTCTGCTTTCACAAATCTCTTTACCAGCAACCGTGTCTGACATGTATTGTTTACTGAATGGTACATATTTTAATTGTTTTGCCTTTAACTATAGTGTTTAGTTTTTATTTTGTTTTTGTTTTGTTTTTTTAAATCACAGGTTTTTTTTATCCTAAGCTTCATATCTACTTTTGATTAATTTGTTGATTTTGTTTTTTACAACTTGCTAACTAGATAAAACTAGCTGCAAGCAACACCCATTAAAAGGGTAACCAGCAATGTTTGGTTTTGGTAAAAAAAAAAGTTATTTATAATTTATATAAGCCACAAACTATCAGAAAAAAGGTTAAGAGTAACAGACTATATAGCAGTAGAAATTATGGGCTGAGTACCAAGAGAATGAGATCCAAAAAGTAAGAACATTTTGGCCATATGCTCTTTAGCACAATATGAGAACCGCGGCTAGCCTAACTGCACATAGCAAGATATCATTCTGAGATTACAAGAACATGAGTGCAAGAAGCAGTGTCTGTGTTAGAGGACTGAATGGGAAATGCAGGTGCCTGAGTGCTAAATGCCAGCAACCTTCCTCAGGGGAAGGAGAACCATGGACTCCAGCATCCACAAGAAAATCAGTGTTAAAGAGAAGCAAAAATAAATAGTGACTCAAGCAAGCCATAACATGGGAACATGGCACCACACCTTTTAGTGTAATTGACTCACAACTCCTTGTTCTCCAGTAAATTTCCCAGCTGGAGTGCCTGTGTGCGTAGTCCATATTTGCACTGCATGACTGCATGTTTTTTCATCAGGTACGTGTGTGAGCACATACGTGTGTGTGTGTGTGTGTGTGTGTGTGTGTGTGTGTGTGTGTGTGTGTGTGTGTGTGTGTGTGTGTGTGTGTGTGTGTGTGTGTGTGTGTGTGTGTGTGTGTGTGTGTGTGTGTGTGTGTGTGTGTGTGTGTGTGTGTCTACATGCGCGTGTCCAAGATTAATTCTCCACCCTCTGACTGACAGATTAGGATCTTGGTCCTCCAACCTTAACATTATGCAGTAAAGCAGTTATCAAAACGAAAAAAATCAGTGAATGCATGAATGAATAAATGAATAAATAAATTAATGAATCAGTGAATAAAACAGAATAACACTCTAACTGACTCATTATTGCCAAATAGTTTTATCTGCCTTGTAAGAATTTGTGTTTTAAAAGCTTCACTCTGATGGGATTATTTTATTTATACATATGATATGCTAATTATATGTAAATCAAAGAAAATGTATACTACTGTTACTTGCATTTCGAACTAATGTTTACACTAATTATTGCAAATGATATTTTATAGCTTGTTTGCACTGCAGGAATATAAGCAAAGCACACATGAAATCTTACACAACTGTGAATACTTTTTTATCTTATCAAGTAATAGATATTATGCATAACAGATGCAACAGTTTGCAAAAAAGAATGCAGTCCTTGGTCGTCCTTACCTTGTAGCTTGTAATCACATATTACACTGCAGTTAAGAACGCACATATCATTTCCATTTATCCAGCTCCAGTGTCACAATGGGACAAAGCCCTGACTACCACTGTGGTAACTGGAAATTGACTGGTGCTTCAGGAAGGAGCTTGATGGACCTGGCAGGGGAGGGTGGACTTATCCATCCTGGGAGACAGAGGTGGGTAGGCAAGGGCCATCTAATGCGACAATCCCTTTGAGGAGGGCAGTAGTGAAAGAAAATGGAAAACTGGCCCCTAAAGGATGGCATTATCCTCCAGGCAACTTTGCTGGTGGCTTTCATTGCAAGTGCATGACAGCAGGTAGACATATTACGGAGAGCATTGTGATCTCTATGGTGATATGGGTCATCGGTTCCCCTGTCCAGGATAGGGTTTTGGCCTAAATGAATACACCCCCATTGCTGGGATGCTAGAGGTTGACTGCACAATGACCTCACCTTTCATCTCTTGGCCCCACTGGAGACAAACAGGACATAGGAGTGAGTGGGTAATGTTGATAGGGAGAGGCTTGCAGGTGAGCAGGTATAGCAGAAAAAGCACATAAAAATATGTAACATTTTCACCATGTAGAAGTATGCTTTTGTTTATTGAAACAGTACCCCCTGCAGGTAAGGATGCAAATGCACATCTGACACATACAGACACACACACACAGACTCTTCTTCTTCTTCTTTCGGCTTTTCCTGGTAAGGGGTCGCCACAGCAGATCAACTGTCCGCTCATGATTGGCAGAGGAGTTTTATGGTATTGGATTGCCAGCCCGTCGCCCAACCTTCCACAGAAGGCATAAACATGCACACACTCACACCTAGGGCCAGTTTAGAGTGTCCAATACACCTACGGCATGTCTTTGGAATGTGGGAGGAAACCGGAGCACCCGGAGAAAACCCACGCGACCACAGGGAGGACATGCAGACTCCGCAGAGAAGGCACCCCAGCCAAGAATTGAACTGGAGAACCTCTTGCTATGCTGCCTTAATTCATTAGAGCTTATATTATATTTGTTCAATCACAAGAACTTCATAATGACATCTGGAGCACATATATTGTCATAATGCTTATATCTGTGATTGTCATTATAACAACATACTTAAGTAAAAAGTGATTGTCATTATAACAACATACTTAAGTAAAACGTATTTTCTGTAGCTATACAATACGGGGCCTGTTTCCAACCCACACACCCCTTATCTTGTTATTCTCATTCTGAGACTGCCACACTTCTGAAAAAAAATATGATTTTTAACAAGCACAACCTTCTGTAAGGTGCACCAACCTCAGATCACCCTCAACTGACGGACATGTGAGGTTTTACTTTCCTGCTATAGTGTCAATCATAAGTAGGTGCCAATTCGAGCAATTCAGAATCAAGCCTGAGAATCAATCTCTCTCTCTCTCTCTCTCTATATATATATATATATATATATATATATATCTATATACATATTTGTATGTCCAACCAACAAAATCCACCTGCAAAGCAAACACACTTGTAGGTGTAAGAAACTACTGAGGCTTTTAATAAAGAATAAGTACTTTTCTTCATTACTGTAATATGACCTTCATCAGAATTCTTTACTAAAAATTATACTAGTTCCCGGTGCCTACAAGTATGTTTGTTTTTATCTATATATATGTTGCTGTTTTTCTTTCGGCTTTTCCTGGTTAGGGGTCGCCACAGCGGAACTCTGGTCCACTAATGATTGGCAGTAGATTTTTATGGTGCTGAGGTGCCAGCTCGACACCCAACCTTCAATAAAGGCACACCCATTCAAGCATGTCTTTCGAATGCTACTCGACTGTGGGGAGGACATGAAGACTCCACACAGAAGGTGCTCCAGCTGAGAATCGAATGGGAGAACCTCTTGCTGTGAGGCGACAATGCTACCGCTGCACCACCACGGCTTGTTTTTATCTATATACATATATATATATATATATATATATATATATATATATATATATATATATATACACATGCACACACACACACACACACACACACACACACACACACACACACACACACACACACACACACAGCTTTCCTTTTTTTTAAAGTTTTAAAGAAGTCATTTAGTTCAAATCTTTATATAAATTTAATCATGGCAACAAATTAAACTAAAATTTATTTAACTTTATAGTAAAATAAACAAGTTAAACAGCAGATAAAATACATTAATATATGTTTAGAATTGCTCTAAATAAAGAAAAACTGCAATATATGTGGGCGTCTAGAAGCAAATAGCAAATATTAAGATAAAAAGCAAATAGATTTCATATTTCCAGTGGAGCATGTTCATGCCTGAATACAAAGTAAGTTTTGAGAAAGTTTATATCTATTTAACGTGAAGCTCCAGTCTGTGAAATACGTACAGCTATAGCACTCTCTGGAATACAGAAGTATAGTATGTGCCCTTTAGAACTGTACTAGTACATCAATGGTTTAATATTTCTTTTCTTCTTCCTTGCTTTCTTTCTATAGGTAATGCTTCTATTAGTATTTTATGATTGTTAATGTTGAAAAGTGCCAGCAGGCTATTTTTTTTTCTTAAAGATTATTTCCAATGAGAAAATGAAAAGTGAGTTCTCATCATTTCTTACAATTTATGTAGTATTTTTGCCTGTTCGTTACTTTAAGCCGTTACAGGTACTGTTTGGAGAATTTACACAATGTAGAGCAATGTATTTTCAGAAAATGAGTAACATACTTGACAGAATACAATATTGATAGACAGACAGAGAGATAGATCGATATGTGTGCATTTGCATATATGGCTACTACAGTCTCTTTTCTAAGGCAATCAGGTAGGAAGTGAGTTATAAGTGTAAATATTGGTATAGTGTTAGAAATGATTAGTAGTAATATCTTAGCTAGTATAGGACATTGTCATATGGGACTTGTTACACTAGCATTTCTTCATGTTATTATTAATGCAATTTATGATAGTCTTTCACGTATCAGTCAAATCTCCTTTTATGTCCAAAATGGTTAAGTCAAGATCACTTTATGAAACTACTTCCATACCATATGTATGTTGCTTTTCTCAAGGTGTTCCTAATAATAAAAAAAAAAAACTCTAAGGAGTTTCTTCATAAAATGTTAAAACTGATTTATATAAATTACTGAAGCTGACGGTGATGGTGCTGCGGTAGCATTGTTGCCTCACAGTAAGACGATGTCCGGTTCGATTCTCAGCTAGAGCATCTTCTGTGTGGAGACATGCGTGAATGGGCGTACCTTCGTTGAAGGTTATGTGTCAGGCCTGGCAAGCCGGTACGTAAAAATCAACTGCCAATCATTAGCAGACCGGAGTTCCGCTGTGGCGACCCCTAACCGGGAAAAGCCGAAAGACGCAAACAAACTGAAGCCAACCTCAAAATAATTTCAACAAACAGAAGATTCTTCTTCAGTGTGACTCATAAAAGTATCAACTCTCATTATTCATTGCCAGGAGAAATTAATTTTTCACCTCAAAATGAGATGTCATGATAAAATTCATACATAATAGGATTGTGAAATCATACCCCATACCAAACATCCTTTATATCTGTATTTCTAATGTACTTTAGCATAAGAAAGACATCTGTTGAAATTCTGGGAAACAATTACTGAAGGGGAAGATAACACAAAAAGAAAGAAGCTGGAGAAGATAAACCATTTTACCTCGGTGGGGGGGGGGGGGGGGTAAGAAAGGAGGAACATGATACAAGTACACAGTATGTCCGGACATTGCAAGTCCACATGTATAAAGTGGGAGGACAAGGCTACATAAAGGGAACACAGCTCTAAGACCAAAGTCATGTTTCATTATGAAAGTGCATATGTGAGACTACATAAAAGTCAACACATAATGCACAAAAACTAACAATAGCGAACGGCCACATAAGCATATTTTTCCCTAGGGAAAAAACGTACGTGGCTGTTCGCTAAAAAAAATAATTTAACATCATAAACAGATGGGGGGCTTCGCCGTCCACACCCCCCCCAACTAAATATACCAACTCTGAGATCGCACTTTAGGGAAGGAAAGGGCAACTCCGTGAAGTTGGCCAAGCATCTCCTTGGCCTATGACATATTCATTGAATCGCTTAAATGCGACTCGATGAATATGTGTCGCTCTTTCCGTATTTGCTCAGAAGCATTTTCGTGCTTCTAATATAAACCCATTTGAATGCAATTCTTTTCAAAAAGAGTATTGGAACAGTGGAAAAGGTCACTGAAGAATGAAGCCACATAAAGTGACATAACTATTTAAAAGCGTATGGGGTGAGTGGAACATATGGGCATGGGAAAGAAAGAGACCAGCTTACAAGACACTAGTGCAAAAATGAGGCAGACTAGATGAACACACTTCTTCTCTGTCACGTTACGTAAAGTAAAACTTACTAAGTTATGATACTGCATTTTATTTTACAAACTTGAGATAGTAATCTGAATCTTTTAAGGGATACAACAACAATTTACAATGTAACACTTTTCTCTGAGCATTTCACAAATTCAGTTATTGTCATATCTGACAAAGGGCATGAAATGCAATGTGCCCAACCTGATTATTCCACCCTTCTGTAAAGTTTAAACCCAGAGAAAACATTACTAGAGCAAAAAAAAAAAAAAATGCTAGCTTATGTCCAGCTACAATTAGGAGAGCTAGCCATCTCCCACCAGTGCTAGGCTGCCTTAATATCCCTAACAGTCGTCTCTCAGATAAGCTATGCCCATCCTGATTATTGATTCAGGAAAGTGTAGGCCAAGGGTGGACATTCATAGGGCAGGGAAATACTGGCTCGTGTTCGATAGCTATTAGGTAAATTAATAGAGGCCGTGTCTCCCACACCCCTTTGGTCTTACCTTACTATTAATCAATACATGAAATGCATGGCTTCTCCTGTGTCTTTTTAATCTTGTAATATGTTGCCCTGTCTTCAGTTGAGCAGCTGTCCCCCACAACTGTTCTCCTTGGTCATTCTTGAGACATATACTGCATTTCAGCCTACTTCTCCCTAAAACTAAGCAGCAACCCTGCAACCAATCTGATAAAAACCACTGAAGACTAAAATACATTTCACATTAGATTTTGACTAACTGCCCCTGAATAAACAAGTCATTTTTTATAACTTATCACAGCTCTGGACCTCACTCTTTTCTCCAGGAACTAGCCACCACTCCACTTAACCTCACTATAACTGGCTTTGCTATGACCCCCCCCCCCCACCCCATATCATTACATTTATTGGCCAAAACATATCATCTGACTCTTCACTTTCCATACCAGCCAATATAGTCAATCAAATAAAACTTAATAAATAACCAATTAATTACAAATCAGAAAACAACATTTTTCCTATCCATCTCTTATAAAACCCCTCTCCAGTAGGGGCATCCTAACTTTTTTTTTTGTATTTTTCTTCCTCCAATTTCCTCTCTAAACTGTTCTATACAATTATTTCATTCTTCTCAACATGCATATACATCTACTTCTCCTAAATTTAGCCACCCTAAGTCTATTAACTACTTATGAATCATGCTTTACCTACACTCAGACCAAGCCCTTCACAAAAACCTACTTACCCCCCCTGTCCACAGATGCAATTTTCTAATCTGGCCATCCTTCTTCAGCAAATACAAAATCCTACTCAAAAAATATACATTACTAGCCTACATGAAATATAAAATCTCCACTCCAGTGCAAAATGCCAAAGCTACCTCTATATAACCTTGAAAACTCCACCGCCCACTTCAATAAACTAACAGAGAACACAGATGTACACCCCAACCTTGCCCTGACGCTAGCCCCACCTAAACAAAGTCAACACCCAACCCACCTGCATAAAAACTCCCTTCCTCAGCAATCCTCTAAAACACAAAAAGAAAAAAAAAACAATTTCTTCCTCCTGCCTACAAATGTATAATCTCAATGCCCACAGCATCTACTGTAATATATCTTACCTTTACTGATGGATAGAACTCCACCAACCTCACACCCTAGTTATCCTTGAAGCCTGAAATTAAAGATGAAGAAATCATTCTTCCCGGTTCCAAAATCATTAGGACAGACTGCATAGGTAAATGGGCTGGGACCATGGTCATCTTCTTTCAAACCATCTTACAAAATCCATACCCACCTCCCAACTATTCCACAATACAACGGTGAATAAATACTAATAGCCAAACTTCACCTTATCAGTCAGAAATCCCTAATTCTTGTAGCTGCCAACAGCCACTCCCCCAAAACTGCAGAGACTACTGAAAACATATTGAGCTATTTATCATCTAGTTTCAACCAAGAAACCATCTTTCTGGCCAACCTTAACATAGATTGGGCTTCTAACAAACCTATCTCTACTCCCCATATTAACCTTTATCATTTCACTCAATTGATCCAACAACTAACCCAATTTGACTAAGTATCCAAATAAAAAATCCATAACAGACTGCATACTCTCAACCAACCCTGAAAAAAATTAAACTAAGCAGTGGCCTTCCAAACTCCCTTAGCAATCATCACCCCACCTACATCAACAGGGAATACCACAAGACCCCCCCCACCAACAATCTCCTATACTGTGAGAAACTTAACTCATTTTGATAAATTCATATTTAATGACACACTTAAACAATGTAACTGGTAACCCCTGAAATATCTGCCTCTAGATGAAGCTGTCTGTCACTTCAGTAACTCCTTCTTAACCATACTAAACCAACAAGCCCTACATCCCACTGAGACACAAAAAAGAGAAAATAAACTTTGTTCCATGGCTAACCTGTCATACGAAACAATTCATGAGAGACAGAAAACACCTGGAAGCAATGACACAAAACTTGGATGCAATCCTACCTAGATACATATTGGTGCCTCACACACAAAGGCACAAGTTTATTATGATAAAAAACTTCTTTTCCACAAACCAGACCACACATACATAAAAACCCAAAAGTTTTTGGCAACATTTAAATAACCTCCTAAAACTTGGCAGAAAACCCACTCCAAATTCTTTCCCATCTGAAACCAGCAGAACATTGCAGACAAATTCATCAAATACTTCATATCCAGTACTATACTTAACTCAAACAATAATAACCTATACCCACCCCACATAACCCTCCCAGACCACAGTTACACACCCCAATTCAATCTAACAACCATCCAGGTAAATACCATCAAAATATACATTACAAAATGGAAACCCACAATACTAGTTCTTGAAAACCTGCCATTTGAATACCTCAGTGTAGCTTTTGACACCATTTGCTACCCTGTATCTATCCTAATTAATAGAGTCATTACAGAAAACTACTTCCCAGCCCTATGGAAAGCTTCCTTCATTATCCCATTACACAAAGGTGGCACATCCATTGAATTGTCAAAGTATAACCATATAGTAATCCCTCCTCCCCTCACCAAAGTACTTGAAAAATGTATACATCAGCAATCCCTACCCTTTTACCTGATATCCAGTTACTTTCTCCAACCCAGCATGGCTTTTATCCCCTCCACAGCACTAAAACTGCCCTTCTATATTTCCTAGATACCATTAATCAAAATAAAATCTCAGGTAATTTTGTCTCTACTGATTTCTTAAACTTGTCAAAAGCCTTCATCACAGTCACACATCAACTTCTCCTCCAAAGACTACTCCCTCAACTAGCTGGTTCACCAGCTACCTAAACAATTCCACCCAATCTGTAAAATGGAATGATTCCCACTCCGCCTGCCTTCCTATCACTACATAAGTCCCCCAAGCCTCCATAATTTTCAATATCTTCATTAAAACGTACCACCATAATGCAATATGCTGATTAGTCAGCCTTAGCTTTATTAGCTCCAAGTCTTCCCATCTTAGAAACCATCACACATGAAGCTTTCACCTCTATAGAGAACTGGCTAAATAAATCTCAACTGCTCATAAACCACAATAAAAGCAAACTAATGCTGTTCTTTCCCGAAAATATAAATCAAAACAGCACTGACCTTAATATTATCTCCTAAAACAGTACAACAAGTTCAAATTCGATCACCACATTAACGCTGCAGTCAAAAAGATGTTGCAAACTAGGATCTCTTTACAGAGCAAAGCATCTGCTAAGTGATCATACTAATAAAATATCTGCCACCTCCCGTCTCCTTCCTCCCCTCCTATATGCCTCAACAATATTCACAAATCTTAACTCTTCCACCAAACACAGACTAGAAAGCACCTACAACAAAATTAACAAATGTGCCTGCAGCCTCCCAAACCACTTCCACTAATGAACTGTGCTCAGTACCCTCATCTAGCTTGAACTTCCTCAAGGCATTATTCTCTCCCATCTCAAAGCACACAAAAGATTTCACCAGCCACTTAAAACACACTCTCTATCAAATCTCTTCCAATGGCATGTACCAAACAGAATCCTAAGATCCTCAGAACTGAAACTAACTTTTGCTAATAAATCTAATATTTATTATGGTGACTCTTTATTTTCTGTCGCCATCTCCAAGGCATGGAAGAAACTTCAGGCTTCTAAATAACCTGCAACAATTCAAATCTGCCATAAATATCACCTGGCAACTAAACAAATATGCAAATATATCACACCTACTGTATGAAGTATGCAATCCTGACCCTGTCTGCTATGGATACTATACAAGTGTATTAATATAGTACTTTTGATTTTACTCACGATATATTGAAACATATATTTCCTTAATCTGATATGCTTTGTAAATAATGTTTGCTGACCATTTGCTTAGACATATTTTGCAAATAATGTTTGTTGACAGTTTTTATTCTTTGAAATTGTCAAAAATGTAATGTATTTCAGTCCTTCTTTTGGAGCTTTTCTCCCCAGACCTGCTCTAAAAATGGGCATTTCAATTCCCAGGTGAACTTTCCTGGTAAAAGAAAGCAAATAAATAAACGAATGAATAAATAATATATTTCAGTACCAAATTAATTATTTTCTTCATTTTGTGTAAATATTTTATCTGACATATACAAAAATGTTTGTCATTTGTATTTGTGAAACAGTACCCTAGAAAGGTCAAGTTCTCACAAAAAAAAAAAAATGAAAACCACCACCTATCACAGACCTACGTTTAAATAAATGAAAATGTGGAAAATAGCAACAGTAGTGCGAAGTACGGCTCCAAACCACATAAAATATAAACAGGACACTTCTAATGATCAGTAAATGCTTCATCACTGTGTGTGGCTTCATCAGACCATATACAAATGTAAAAAGCATTAAAAATGTTTTTAAAACACTCTCTGTTACAGCTCATTAACTTCAAATCGTCTTCCAACCAATCAGATTGCAACCAATATGCCAACCAATGGAAAGAGAATAGAGAAAGAAATAACAAATAGCTCTTTGACTCCTAAGCCAAATGACATTCAACAAAATATGCCTGATGGACTATTGATTTAAACAACAGGAAGCCCTATCAATATAACTAGTGAAACAACTAGCTTGGACAGTGCTAATTCACAGATAGTGAATGAAATATCACCAGGCCATCCTGTGGAGAGGAGGAAGGAGAATATACATGGTACAACACAGACATTTCCATTTTTTCCCCTACCCATACTGCAGGAGAGAGGGAGGCAAAAGTACAGGTCTAAAAGTCATGGTAGAATGAAAAGGAAGGAGCAACCCTAGGAGATGGAATACCCCACACTAAAGAAAATGTGGAACCAGATTTGAAAAAAATATAATTTGGAATATATCACAAAAACAGTTAACTAGGGATGACATTTCAGTGTTACAGAAAGGGCTGTCATTCATTCCTGCGCAGCTTGCAGCTATTCCAGATACAATTATTGACTTGAAGCTGTTCCTAAAAAATGTTATGTTAAAACATAACTTCCCTAGTGAAACAATATAAGGAAAAGATGTCCTTAAAAATCCTAGTACTTACATGCCAGTTAACCTCCCAATTTTAGAGGCTTTTGGTAGAATGTGTGAAGATGAGTTGTATAACTCACTAAGTAAATATAATAATAGTGACAAATACAAGAATCTAAGATGGGAAGAGGAAATAGCTCTATCAAGCCTAAAAGAGAATACACAAATAGTTATTAGGCCTGCAGACAAAGGGGGCATGACTGTAATCATGGATAGGGAATACTATTATAAGTCACTATATAATATGCTTACAGATGACAACGTCTATAAGGCTATTGCCATTGAACATATTCAAGATTGATATAGCATTATTAAAATTATTATTAATGATTTCATGATTAGTCATGGTATTTCAATGGAAGTGATCCAATTTCTAACAGTAGAACGTCCAACTATACCCTTTTTTCAAGGACAACCAAAGATATACAAGGACCCTAAGTTTCCACCTTTTAGACCTATAGTTGCAGGCTGAAGGTGGATCACTGAACCATTTTCCATATTTCTAGAAGGGAAGATTAGACCCATTCTGGATAGATCCAAAGTAGTATTAAAAGACTCCAAACACTTCCTTGAGAGCCTATAAACATATAGTGAACAATCACATGTGGAGGAGGGGAGATTATTTGGTTACACTTGATGTAACCTCACTATTTACATCAATACCAAATCATGAAGGTGTCAAATATCTACAGAGATTTCTTAGTCATAATAGTGAATACAGAGGACATTTCATAGATATGATTTGTAGGTTCATGGAAGTCGTTTTGGAGAATAATGCTTTTGTATTTGACAGTAGATACTATCTACAATGCGAGGGCGTAGCTATGGGCACATGTACCAACAGCTATGCCAATGCGGTAATGGATCAATGGGAAGTTGAACAGATCTTTCCCCTAGACTTATATAAAAATCATGGGAAGTTTTATTATAGATTTGTGGACAATGTTTTTCTAGTGTGGGGAGTTACACTCCCAGCACTGGAAGAGTTTGTTAGGAAGATAGAATCAACTACTAGCTTCTTGAAGTTCACAATGAACTACTCACCTAAAGGCCTGGCATTTTTGGTAATATTTGTATCAAAGGGGAATGAAGGGACATTTGAAACTAAAGTCTATAGAAGGGATTGTTATTGCAATACACTACTATATACAACAAGCATCCACCCCAGGAGAACATTTGAAAATATAGTAAAAGGACAAGGAATGAGGGTCTCACGCTTGAGCAATAGGGAGCCCACATTTGTAGAAGGACTAGTAGAGCTTGAAAATAATTTATATGAGAGGGGATATAAAGAAAATGAAGTAACTCATACACTAGATAAAGTCAAGATACTTAGAGAGGGAATAGCGAAACCATACTTCTCAAACAGAACAGATCGAGAATTAAACAGAGCTACCACAATAACCAAGAAACGGGCAGTTAACATCTCTATGTCATACACGAGTGATGTGAAGAAGGTGAGAGAAGTGTTCCATAAGCACTGGCCGCTACTCATGACAGATAAGAAGATTAAAGTAATTGGCGAATGTCCTAGTTTTACTTTTAAAAATAGGAAAAATCTTAAACGTATGCTTTGCTATCCTAGAGATCTACCTAGCAATAATTTGAATATACAAAATGGAACTAGATTGTGCACACATTGTAATATGTGCCCATATATTAAGAACACTGGTGAATTTATTCATCCAGTTACTGGTGTTAAATATACGATGGACATAGCAGTCACTTGTAGTAGTATGAATATAATCTATGTAGCACAATGTGACTGCTGTTCATATTTCTTTGTAGGCAAGACTAATAGGACATTTAGAGAATGCATAAAAGAACATATCAACAGCGTAAGGAATAGGGATTTAGTTAGTGCTCTGTCCAAATATATAGAGAACAGTGGTAGGTATCATGATTTTAAATTTATAGCATTAGAGGAAGTTATAGTTGGACAAAGGATGGGTAATATAAGGAATTTGACAGAAAAAAAGTGAGTTGAGGTGGATACTAAAACTAAGAGCAAACAAGGAAATGTGACTCAATGGTAAAGTGTCCATCAAAAGTGCCTTGGAAGTACGTGGGCTACCTAGGAAATAATTTACTTATTTAGATAGATACAATAATACAAATAAGTAAGGATGTTTCATCTATTAGACTAAATCCTACATATACTTCTTATAATTATATGTATTAAATATAGACTTGAAAGTTCCATCTAACTGTGTATAATTTTACTTAATCAGAAACTCCAGAAAGTGAACTTCAGCTACTGTTTATTTGTGATCTGATTAGCATTATAGGTCTGCCTATTTTGGTGAAAGGAGAGAATCGAACACACATATTTTTGAGTTCTGTGTAAAATGACCTAGTATATAACAATGCTATTTTGACATCTTTTTCAAGTAGTTGCCATTGTCTAGATTGCTATGTGTTATATATGAAGAATATGTCATATAAGTAATATTACTGATGAGTATATATACATCTTTATAATATGAACAATTGCTTCTACATACAGTGCATTGTATATATGGTTTTATTCATAAAGACATACTGCAAATATGGTATTATATGATAGCATAAGACATCTGGTCTGATTTATATATGTTTTCTATATATTTTGTATGACTATAATATGGGAAATCCCCTAACACCTATCGAAAATGTTTAAAAACAAAATTTCATATATAACATTCTTATAATACAATTTGGGAATATCCCCTTTATTTTAGTCTATAGTGTATGTATAACTTATATAGGTATATATTTGGATAGTGCTCATATAGATTCTTGGTTGACCTAACTAATAGGTGTTTTTTATAGTCTGTTAAGGCTAGGTTTATTGTATTTAGTGTAGATGTTCTGCACCTGCATATATAATGAATAAAATGAAAGAGCAAACAGTTTGCCTCCATCCTGACTGCAGAAGCAGATTGGTGGAGATTTCTTCTATCCGATTTTGATTGGAAACTATGAGATATTGCATGTCCATCTATTAATATATGAGATTGGCTGGTTTTAAGCTTATAATTTGTTGTTTTATAGCCTCTATACTAATAGGAGCATAGAATGTACTCTGAAGAATATGTTTAGCGCAATGACATCATAGAGCATGCACACTAACATTAATAGACAAAGAGGAAAATTTCTGCAAACATAAATATGTCGACGTTGGGGAATATTATAAGATATAAAATGTACTCATACTTTAATGGAATATATCTAAGGGAATACCTTATGGTTGGATTGATATGTAGAAGCTCAATCTTGTGAAAAAGCTAATATGTGCACATTAGCAGACTGCAATTTCTATCTGTAATGTTAGCAAACTAATTATCTGCTATGTAAAAGTTCTGAAAACAGATGAAATGACCAAAAAGTTTAACAATGGAATTCATTTTATTAAAATAGCAAGTATACATTAGCAATGTTAGATGGAATAAGGAATATTGTGATGTAGATAACCTTTAGGTAGCTATATATGGCTGTAATATATATATCTGTTGTAAATGATCTATGAATTACAGTACAGAAAGCTATCTATAGGAATTATTTTAATGTTTACTATACTTGATGTGTAAAGTATGGGGCATATTGACTGCAATCTGATTGGTTGGAAGACGATTTGAAGTTAATGAGCTGTAACAGAGAGTGTTTTAAAAACAGTTCTAATGCTTTTTACGTTTATATATGGTCTGATGAAGCTACTCACAGTGATGGAAGCGCTTACCGATCATTAAAAGCTCCGTGTTTATATTTTATGTGGTTTAGAGCTATACTTCGTACAACTGTTCCTGTTTTCCTCATTGCTGCTGCTTTGGTCTGTTTGGTGCAACAGTTTACATTTATCAACTGGTTGTTTACCAGTTTCCTTTTGTATACATGAAAATGTACTTTTCAACATTGTCGATTTTTACATTTACTAACATATTATAAAACAGTAATTTTCCATAAGAAATTAAACATATTGTATTTTTCAGATGAAGCCAAAATGATGTTACTTCACTTATTTCTTTGTAAAATTATGTTTAGTATAAGGTATAAAAAATATTTGCACTTGTTTCTTTGACTTACGATGACCCACAACAAGGTTTACTAGAATTTTAGGTGCTAATAGTGAACATTTTTAATGGCAGACAAGCACTTTCTTCAGCGACCCCAACCCCACGATGCTTCTTCGGTTAAAAAAAATAACATATGCAATACAACAGAAGACCCACGTGATGCTGCTACTGTCATTCAGAGTACACAGATGGATAAAATTTTTTTTAACATTTTCATAGCCCCTTTTATGTTTTCCTCATTCGTCTTTCTGTGTACCAAACATTTATAGCACTGTTAGAACACCTCTAAAACAAATAATTCTCCTGCTTCATACATTTCCATACTGCATATTAAAAAAAAAAATATATATATATATATATATATATATATATATATATATATATACACACACACACACACACACACACACACACACACACACATACATGTACTGTTTTTATTTCATATGTAACACGTTTAAGTCAATGTGGAAGATTTCCTCCTGTTTAGTACTCTGCTGTTAATTTTATTTATCACACTGTATTCCTAATGCAACATCTTAGCTGCTGAAAACTGTTCTTGCTTGTTTATTATGGCAAAATCATTTTCTTTCTCACCCTCCCCCCACCAAGCTCAGAGAGCGTGCATTTTCATTTCACCCTTTTTCACTTGCATAACTAGCTTCTAATGGAATTGTTGAAGAGTCTGTAGCCGTTAGGCATATTAAAGCAGCTTTAAGAATGGGTTACCTCTGTTCCTGCTGAGCAACTCTCTTCAGATAAATTAAAACCAGTATGAACTATCATCATAACAAAATAACAAATGTCATTCTGTTATATACTAAAAATATTGCTTCATAAATGAAGTCTCAGTATAGGGCGTCAAGAGCCATTAGGTGTTAAACTGTCTGTCAGAATCATGTTTTATCTAGGTAATTCTGCAATTTCTCTTCATGTAAAAGCAACTGACTGTTTTCTCATTGCATTCAAAGTCATCTGTATGTGAAATAATTAAAAAAAAAACTACACTTGTCTTTATTAACTTGAACGACATTATAAAAGCAGAGTTTATTATTTAACACACATCTCCTAGTTACTTACCCTAAATGATACTGTAGTACAAAGGACTCGTTTTTAACACTTCTTGTAACATCTGTATGTGCATCTGTCTATAACTATACAGAGTATGCAACCTGGTCTTTGTAAAATAATGTGATGTCACTACCCACAATGTTAATTAAACAAAATGACAATAATGAATCTTCAGCACATGGTTCACTTTCCCAAGAGACTTTCTTCAACATTTGTAAACAGGATACATGTTACTTGTTAGGAAATACATCAAGAAAATATGTGTATAATATTACTTATAAATCTAATGAACTAATGGAAGATATAAGATTACATTTATGTGTTTTGTAATGGAAGTCATATAAAATTCAATTTCACCCTACGATGCACACCTTTTATTTACATACTTGTGTATTTTTTTAAACTTTGTTAACTGAGTAGCTGGGTTGGCCCAGAGACTGGTTTTCAACCATGTATCAAAACATTCAGCAATAACAATTGTAATGATAACAATAATAATATAAGCACATGAAACATTAAAGCAATTTTAAACACCAGGCAAAGCCCACAAATATTCTGCCACTATTGGTTATCCGCCAACACCCCGCCCCCATCTCCATATTTATACTGGCAGAACAGTGCTACCACCCATGGCACTATGGTAAATAGGGACAAAGTCAGGCCCCAGTGGCCTAATGGATAAGGCATTGGCATACTAAGCCAGGAACTTTGGGTGCAAGTTTTGATACAATTAGAGCTTCAGGGTGTTGGCAAAATTGTTAACGTCTTTTCCTCACAGATACAAGGTACAGGGTTTGGTTCTGATCTCTAGTTATTGGCTAGGTTTGAAACTGTCAGAAGACTGATAGCCTATTATTTACCTGTGAACCTATGAAGTCCTTACTGTGGCCCAGATTACCTGAATTTGGCCAGTGCTTCAGGAGCTGGAACAGTCAAGCTGGGGAGGGTGAGAAAGGGTGGTTTATGCTGGCTTAGTAATCATGGGGAGAGGCAAGAGGTGTTTCCAGTCAGCCACATTGCTCCCATGTAAATGAAGGCTTGAATAAGAAGACTGGTTCTTCAGGATCAGGACCATGTACTTAATGTTTCAAGCTGGTGAAGGTAGCCCTCTGGATGCGTGTGTGCCTGTAGAAAAAGGCACATAACAGGGTAGGGAATATAACTCCCATGTAAAGATGCGTTGCTCATGTCTGCCATCATGGGACAGCATTAGAAACATCATCATAAAAGTCCTGATGGCTGATGTGTGTGACAGTTCCTGAAGTAGGAGGATTGATGGTAAATAAAATAAATAACTAAGCAAATAAAGAATGTAGTCACCATTCCCAAATTCCCTGGCCCTTACCACAGCAATAATTGGTACATCCATCCTGAACACCTTAACAACAATCTGCTTTCTGCTATCCTTACCTGGGATCACTACTGCACCCTCTTATCCAGACATCAGAATCATTCTCCTGACTGTCATACATTTCAGTTGTGATCAGAGTCCCCCACAACCCAATGTCCCGCATTTGGTTAAATGCTTCCAAAGTCCTCTCTCTCTCTCTCTCTCTCTCTCTCTCTCTCTCTCTCTCTCACATGCCTTGCTTAAATTCTCCTCAATGGTAGATGTCCCTTAGCTGCCTCTCCCATGTATATCGCTGGCTTACTATGACATAGCTCCTGGCAAAGGCTCTTGCCTCCCCACATAGTGCCTTACTAGGCAATATCTTGAGAACAAAACTACCAACATGAGAATCTCATCTAAACACAATTTAAAGGTTATGCTGCTGAATGCTAGGAGTCTCAACATAAAACTGCACTCATTGCAAGCATTCTTAACCCTGGAGGATGCTGACATTTGTGCAGTCACAGAAACCTGGTATGAACCTGCAGATAGCACCGCAGCCTTACCTGGTTACTCATCCTATCATACATACAGACCCCAAACTGAGGGCAGCAAAGCCAAAGGAGATGGTGTTTCAATATATATTAAATATATACACACCTCCAGGCTGGTCAAACAGTATAACGTACAGGAGATGCTCCAGGTGTAGTTAACAGTTGACAAGACCCCTATTCAAATCATAATTAGCTACAGGCCCTCAGTATTGACTCAGGATGCTCACACCACCTATCTGGATCTCATCAAATCTATTAAGATTCAATCTTATACCCTGGCCCTGAACAATTTTAACTACCCAACCATTGACTGGAAGAACTACTCAAGTCAGAACAGAAATGCTCAAAGATTCCTTGACTTTGTCAATGCCATTGCCTTGGACCAGCTAGTTGATACCCCCACAACAGGTGACAACATCTTGGACTTGGTACTAACCAACACAGAAAACCACTGCAGCATCCCTGGTAAGATCAGACCACAAAATGGTCACCTTCGAAGTCACCATCTCCCCTGACCTCACCCCCCCCCCCCCCGCCAGCTAGGGTTAAACAAAAAAGCTTCTCCAAAGCTGATTACAACCTCCTGAGGGAAGGTCTAAACAGCTTTTCAGCCCCCTCCCTCAACAGTAGGAACTGGCACTAATGTCCAAACCTACACCAAAGTACTATATGACCACTTATATAAATGCATAGATTCAACAATACCTGACAGGACAACATCCTCTTCCTCAAGGAAGAGTAAACCTGTCCGTTGGACATCTGCTATAAATAAACTCTACAACAAAAGGAAAAATTTACTGTCCAGGACCAAGAAGAAACAGGTGTCAAATTGGAAGTAATCTGTCCTTGGCATAAACAGGCAAATAAGGGTATTAGTGAAGTCCTCCAAAGTTATATTCAAGTACAAATTGGCCACATCTACTAAAGACAATCCTAAGGTCTTTTTCACATATGTCTGCAATCTAAGGGGAAACACCCAAATCTGCTCATAACTGATGGTTAAGGACACCATGTACACAAATGCCATGGATATAACCAACCTGTTGTCAGACAGGTTCAATGAAAACCTAACCCCTCTGTCCCACCCCCAGCAGTAATCCAGGATATCTCCATCATCTGCCCCCCACCCCTTATCTCCAGGGAGCAAGTAATTACTGCCCTCTCTAAGACTAAAAACACAGTGTCCATGGTACCCAATAACATCCTAGGCTGCATCCTGCATCAACTCAGGCGGGAACATGCAGCACCATTAGGCATCCTATTAAACCTAAGCCTGAGTACCGGCTTCATCCCAGCCAAGTGGAGGACAGGAAAAAAAAAACTGTTTCCTACGTTTCCTGGAACTGGTGTAGCCCAGATACAGACTTGCTGTATCCTGGACTTTTTGTACGCTAGCGGTGGTCTTCATTTCTTTCCCTCAGATCTGCTAGTTCTCTGCTCTCCTGAACTTTTATTAACCTATTAGTCTAGCACTTTAAACTACTCCTGGTGCTAAAAATCAGGCTCTTCAAACTTTCCCTTAGAACTAGCTGGTTTGTCAATAGTAGCACTAAAATCTGAATCCCTTGCTGTAAAACCTGCTGGAAAGCACTAGGAAGCCTTAAACTGATACAAGCACTCGACTCTCCTTGTTAATAACGAGAAATTAATTGTACGCTCTAAACAGCCTATAATTGCAAAGTACCTTGCCAAGGTAAGGGAAAACAGCTCTTGTACATTACAAAAGAAACACTGAAACAGGCATGTCCGACTGTCAGCTTCCGGTGATTTCTCCTGTCCACCTGGTTAATCTGGGCATAATGGGGCAGTACAGCAATTGCCTCATGTACACAGACAACCCTCTCCTCCTACCACCCAACACTACAACCTGTGAGAGATGCATTTACATAGCCAAACTGGAAGCAAAGCTCTCTCCAGCCAAGATTGTGCTAGACAGTCAAGAGGAGAACGTTAACACCTGCACTACACCTCAAGCAACACATAGCCCTTCAAAACTCACACCTCCAACATCCACACATAGTAACACTAAACCTACTTATGCGGAGGCCCTTAACATTAACCTGCCCAAGCAGCAAGGATCTCCGAAGTTGAAATGCAAACAAACACCAATCACAACCAATGTGTCACAAAGCTCACAACACCAGTGTGCCACCCAACAACAGCCCCTAAGGCAAGACAACATGCCCAACATATTAGTCATAGGTGACTCTATAGTCAGGCACACTGATGTCCCACTCACCAGGCTGAACAAGGAGAAACTTACAGTCAGCTGCCAGTTGGTTGCCAGGATCTGCCACATCACACATGCACTCAAGTCACTCTACAACAAGTACAAATATGACTCTGTCATTGTCCATGTTGGAGTGAATGACTTGAGGCATATCTCCCTGGACTACATGAAAAGAGACATGGAAGACCTCTCAGATCATGTGGCCCAGGCAGGTATGACCCTAGCCCTGAGTAGCATCCTGCCTTTGCCGAGAATGATACCACAGTATAAGGACAAAATGATTGACTTCAGAAATTGGCTAAGTTTCTGGTGTCATTCAAAGGAGATCCAGTATCTGTCTGCCTGGGATGACATGATCAACAGACCACGATGCTTTGCCAGAGATGGTCTGCACCTGTCGCCCCTG
Organism: Protopterus annectens; assembly: GCF_019279795.1. Taxonomy (NCBI): domain Eukaryota; kingdom Metazoa; phylum Chordata; order Ceratodontiformes; family Protopteridae; genus Protopterus; species Protopterus annectens. Next base: position 386,648,512 of record NC_056727.1, on the reverse strand, counting down.
GAATTCAGGTTACTGGCTAAGGCTCTTGCCACCCCTATAGTGCCTTTTTTAGGCAAGGCTCAAAGGACAAAACCACCACCATAAGAGATATAAGCATGCAAAATCTGAAGGTAATGCTACTCAATGCTAGAAGTCTAAACCTCAAAATGCACTCTCTCGAGGCACTCCTAAAAATGGAGAACATCGATATCTGTGCAGTAACTGAGACCTGGTTCAAGGCTCCAGAGAGCACCCTTGCAATACCAGGCTACTCTTACCACACATTTCGGCCAGCAAACCAGGACCGAAACACTAAAGATGGAGGAGTGTCCATATTCACCAAGGATATTCACACCTCCAGGCTAGTTGCCCAACACAATGCATCTGAAATTCTATGGGTACAACTAATACTAGGTAAGACTGCAATCCAAATTGTAGCTTGCTACAGATCCCCCACCATGCCCCAAGACTCTCACTACACCTTTCTAAACATACTGGAAAATATTAAGATACATCCAAACACCCTAACACTGGGTGATTTCAACTACCCTGCCATTAATTGGGAAAACTACTCAGGCACCAACACCTTAGCTCAACGATCTTGGAATTTATGGATCAACTAATCCATATTCCCACCAGGGGCTCAAATATCATAGACCTGGTCATTAGCAACATGGGAGATTGATGCTCCATGCCAGTGGTCACGCCCTCGTTGATCAGGTCTGACCATAAGCTAATCACCCTTGACATCCATATCCCACGCCCATCCCCCCAGTAGGGAAACCTCCATAAAAAACTTCTCCAAAGCCAACTTCATGCTACTGAAGTTAGAAGTGACACACTTCATGACACCCATGCAGATGGGAACTAAAAGTTCGACTGCTGAATCCTACACTAAGACACTATACGAGTACATTCACACATGCATGAATCATGCCATTCCAAATAGAACCAAGTTGTTCTCCTCCAAAAAAAGGAGCCAATCTGGTGGTCCCCTGCCATAAACAAACTATACAACAGAAGGAAGAAACTGTTGCAGAAAAGAGGAAAATCCCAGGATGCAAAATTCTCCTTGACCAGCCTCAGTAAGAAGCTGAGATCCCTCATAAAATCCTCCAAAGCTAGTTACGAAAATAAAATTGCCAAAGATTCCAAGAACAACCACAAGGCATTCTATAGTTATGTCAAGAATCTAAATGGCAATGCTCAGATCTGTTCTGAGCTACAACAGAATGGCATTAAATATACTAATCCCAAGGATATTGCCAATATCCTGGCAGATCTATTCAGTGCCAACTTCATCCTCCTCTCACCCCTCATGGAACTTATAAATAAAGACATTGGCAGCCTTCAAACACTGGACCCCACCCAGTTTGGTTTTGTAAAGGGCCGATCATGTCTCCTCAACCTGAATGACTTCTTCGAATCAGTATCCAGAGCCGTGGATGAGGGCAAGGTGGTCCACACAGCCTATATGGACCTCGCCAAGGCCTTCAATACCATCCCCCCTCTGGAATCATAGATAAACTTACTAAGCTGGGTATTAATCCCTACATCACTCGATGGGTTGCCAACTAGCTTACTGACAGAACCCACACTGTAAAAGTAGCCAACTCAAAATCCAGCTCCAGACAAGTGACAAGCAAAGTGCCTCAGGGTTCAGTCCTGGGACTGCTCTTGTTTGGCATCTACTTCTCTGAAGTACAGGCCAGCACTAAGGTACTCTGGCTAACAAAGATCACAGATGACTGCAAACTGGGAGCCATTATTGAATCCCCAAATGATGTGGATATTCTACAAAAGGGTCTTACAGAAACAGATGCTTGGTGCCAGAGTCATGGTCTCAAGCTCAATGCCAAGAAATGTATAATTATCCCCTTTGGAAAAAAACATCTACCCATGAATTACCACATAAGTGGCAGTACACTAAACACCAAAAGTGTGATGAGGGACTTAGGGACACAAGTGGACAGTGTTCTCACCTTCGATAACTACATCACCACAACAGTCAGGAAATCCTTCTATGTGGCACACCTCATCATTAAGAGCTTTTCATCCAGAAAAAAGGAGGTCATTGTCCCACTGTACTCATCCCTCATTAGACCCATTATAGAGTACAATGCCCCATTTGGTATGTACCTCACAAGACATCTGCAACAACTGGAAAGGCCACAGAAATACCTCACTAAAAGAATCACAAGCCTAAAGCAGATGCCCTGTGCTGACCATCTAAAAAAACTCCAGCTATAATCTGTCGCATATCGCCTGCTCAGAGGCGATTTCTGCTTAACATACAAGGCCATGTCAAACCCAGAGCTGTTGGACATGCTACACTTAAAGAAATCCCAATCCCTCAGAGCCACATGCTCCAGGGATCTAAACCTGGTCATCACAATGAACAAAACATGCTGGAGGGATAGGTTGCTGACCCAGGGACTCCCCATGCTCTGGAATAGACTGCCCATACATGTCAAGCTGAGCACCTGTTTGGCCCTCTTCAAAAAGAACCTTGACAATTGGATGGAAGATAGGAAATTCACCCCAGGGATCATGTCAATCGCCCTGTTAGACAGGGGCCCAGGGAAGTAATAGCCAGGGAATTGTTATGGCTAGGCTTGTATAGGCCCTAGAGCCGATAGCCTAGTACCAACCTATGAACCTATGAACCACTGTCATCCCTCTGTACAAATGTGAAGTGTCCACCAATCCAGGTAATTATAGACCCATCAGCCTAACTAGTGTGATTTGCAAGGCCATGGAATGCATTATCATGGACCACATTAACAAGGGCATCGGCAACCTCCAGATGCTTGATCCCACACAGTTTGGTTTTGTCAAAGGGAGATCATGCCTGTTAAATTTAGACTTCTTTGAGTCAGTCACAAAAGCCATGGACAAGGGGAAGATGGTGCACGCCACCTCCTTGATTTGGACAAGGCCTTTGACACTATTCCCCACTCGGGCATAATAGATAAACTATCCCAGCTTGGTGTAAATCCATATGTGACCAGATGGGTAGCATATTGTTTCTGCATGGTAGACCTTTGTATTGTACACCTACAGGTAGCATACTGTTTCTGCAGGGTATCTGTCAATCATTTGACAATATGGGGACAAACTGTGCAGGGGATAGTGTGTACTGTAGGTGACTATCTGTGCTGCTTCAGTTGCATGGTATTGCTGTTAGCAGAGATATTCAGACGTGTACTGTTATACACTGTGATGTTTTCTGTCCTCATGTACTGTCAGGTGGACATTCTTGTTCACAGTGATGTCTTGAGGGACAAGGGTGACTGCAGCTGTGTCCAGTATTGTGGGCAGACACCTACGTATTCATGGTAAGTTATGCCATTCTGGAGGGGGAGCTGCAGACACCTGGTGCTGGGTTTGTGTATCAAGTTTAGCACCTTGGTACAATGCTGACAGAGGATCCCATACTTGTACACCCATCAACATGACAGTATGGGCTTATCTTGCAGTGGCAATGCCTCAGAGCTATAAAGATTCACACAGGTCAGCCAGGAGCAGGGACCATGGGTCAGGACATTTACCCTATTGTGGTGTATGGGCAGGTGTGTAGCCACCCATGTATGTGTTTGCAGCCAGGGATAGTGTGTGCACACAGCTTGGTGTCGGACCCTGCATATTCCATGCTGCCCATGCTCCCACCCCCCTCTGTTACTCTAACCTCTTCCAGACATTATACATACATTCTCTGATAATTTTCCTAAGGGTATCACCCCATCACAGGTGTGTGTTAGTGTTGGTCCACAGTTCATGCAGTGAGACATGGTGAACATGTTACTGTGGTTTGCCCACATGGCCTTGCATATGCCTTATGTGGAGTGTGTTATGTTGTTATTTGGGTGTCCATGACATAACATGCATTGGCAGTATGTGTGAGACACAGGCCTTTGGCAGATGCCTGTGAGGCATTAGGTGTTGCTGCATGCCAGATGTGGCAGGTCATTGCATTCTGTTAGTCTTACAGTCCCAGACCACCATACAGTATATTCCCCTGGGGCGACAGGGTAGGTGTGGTAGGTGTTCATGCCAATGCCTCCTAACAGTCTTGTTCAGGTGGTGTGGATGCTGGCAAGGTGCTACCTACAGCTAGGGACAAACCTGCATGGGACACCTGCACTGCATGCAGCAGTCTTCCACTATTGCCATATACAGGTGGGGGTCTTACTGTACCCATTTCCCACAGCAGGGATATGACCAGAGAAGTGCCTGTGGGTGGTGTTTGCATGAGTTGGGTGCATGTGTGCTATGGACACTACTTGCATCTAACACACAGATATGCACTGGGCATTCCAGTTATGCTTGCATGTGCAGGTACATCAGCTGTTTCCCAGTATATCAGTCTTATCTCCTTTGTGATCTGTGATTGTTTGGGCAGACAACGCCAGTATCCCCTACTACAGGACCATATATTGTGATGCGTACTTTTCCAAGGGTGTGTGCATTTCACAGTGACACAATATATACTGTATGTCTGGGGTACTTTCCCCTGTGTAGTGCTTGTATATCTAGCCCAACAACCATGTCATGTCAGTCTTTCAGATGGTGGCACATATTACCACCATATATATGCAATGGCTTACTGCTAGCTTGTATTATACTGATGGGTATTGTGTATGGCACTGCAGTTGTGTGGACTTGTTCCTGTCATCAGCCGTAGTGAGCAATGGCCACCAGGCTTACCTCAACATGCATACATACCGACCACTCTCACACGATATGAGACACACACCAACCTAACATAAACATACCTGCATATTGTGCAGATGCTACAACCTATCCTGCTACCTTGGCCACCTCTGTGCATCCACTGGTATTATACCTACACATACATGTTACTACATTTCTACATAGGGTTGTGGGGGGGCACATCTGACTGTTATGACGTGTGTACATCAGATTGGGGGGGGCACACCAGACAGTTACTACATAATTAAGTAGGGTTGGGGGGAGCACACCTGACTGTTTCTGCATTCCTACACAGGATTGGAGGGCACACCTGACTATTTCTACATTTCTACACAGGATTGGGGGGGCACACCTGACTATTTCTACATTTCTACACAGGATTGGGGGAGGCACACCTGACTGTTTCTGCATTCCTACACAGGATTGGAGGGTACACCTGACTATTTCTACACAGGACTGGGGGGGCACACCTGTTACTACATTTCTACATAGGGTGGGGGGCACCTTACTATTTCTACATTTATACACAGGACTGGGGGGGCACACCTGACTGTTATTACATTACTATGTAGGATGGGGGGCACACCTGACATTTGTACACATTTGCTATGACTGTACTGGTATGTCAGGTACTCCATTTCATTCTGTATTCTAACCTAGCATGCTGACTGCAGGCATATCAGTGTACTACAGATCTTAGCTTTGATTGACCTACATATTAGTTTCTGACTTCCTACCCTTCAGAACTAATGCCCCACTGCCTGACCTGCAGTAGTCCGTCTGTGTAGGCCTGGGGGGTGGTTACCCATAGGCATCATTCAGAGGCCATAGCACAGCCTTTGTTTGTGTTTGTGTACACCTGTCCTGCTGGCTGTGACTGTCGTTGGGTATGTGAACCCCCCTGACTGGCATGTATAAGTCACTTACCTTGTGGATGTCCCAGTATTGAGGGTGGTGGTGCATTGCTGCCTATTGTTGAATGCACATAGTACACTCCCTACACATGGTTGAGCACAGGTAGTGCCATGTTTGGCATCCTTTTTACTGTATGTGAGAGTCAGGGAGAGGTGTCATTTCCTGGGTCCCTCCTGTGCCAGTGTATGTGCTATGCGTTGCCTCTTTGCCAAGGCCAGGGCATACTGGGCGCACCTCCTTCTGCCTACTGGGGCAGGCTCAGGTTGTTCCTCCTCCGAGTCACTCTGTGCCTGTGCAGGCCTTGGCATTGGTGGGGGGATGTGTGGCCCTGCCCCGTGCTGTTCCTGCTGCAGCTGTTTCTGCAGGATCATACTGTGTAGCATGGCACATACAATGACAATTTGGGTACATGTAGCTGGTGAGTACTGTAGGGCTCCACCGGATGTGTCCAGGCACTAGAACTGTGACTTGAGCTTCCCAAACACACACTCTACTATTATTCTGGTCTGTGCATGTGCCTCATTATGGAATTCTTGTTCAGGTGTGTGTGCATTTCTGATGGGTGTCATCAGCCATGGCTCCAGTGCGTATCCAGCATCCCCCACTGGATGACCGTGAGGGATGTCCCCATTGGCAAATCTCTGGTACAGCTGCATCAGATACCAGATGTGGGAATCGTGATGGCTTCCAGGGCAGCCAGCACACACATTCATTATTATGCCCTGGGCATCTCACATGACTTGGCAGTTGATGGAGGGGAAGCCCTTGCAGTTGATGTAGACCCTACCCCACTCACCATGTGGTGCTTTGATGCATATGTGCGTGCAGTCTATAGCATCCACTACCTCAGGGTATTCTGCTATTTGGTGGAATAGTTGCATATTGCTGGCCAATGCCATACTTATGCATTTTTTAGTTTTATAGTTGGTTTGTTGGTGCACATCCATTTCTGTTCTGTAAAGCAGCCGTTTTATCACTGCGACACCTAACAGTTTTAGTAATGACAATGCCATCAACGTACAAGTAGTATGTTCAGGTTGGGTAGTGCCCAGGAGAATTTTTTAATGAAAAGATAAGATCAAAAGAGTTCCTATTACTGAACCTTGAGCAGCTCCCATACAGAGAAATGGAGATGGCAGCATCCTTGCCTATCACACAATTTCTATTTTGAAAGTATTTACAGAACCAAGAGCATACCTCTTTAAATAAATTGCATTTTCAAAGTTTAAGAAGCAATAGACTGTGGTCTGTGCATCCAAAAGTTTTTAAGGTCAGTAAGCATAGCACCAGTGAGTTTGCCTTGGCTAATTTTGTTAGATATAGCATTTGTAACAGCAAAAATAGCTTACTATTCCCCAGTGAAAACTGTGGTGTTTCTCAGTAAAAATGTCCTAAATAGTTGTGAACTATATGATTTGTTTATATGGGATTTTTTTTCAAACAATTTGGCAATAGGACTGATTTTTTTTAACAAGAAACACCTTTATTAAATTATCACCAATGTGATAGGCAGTATTATATTTATAGAAATGAAACAAACCATATTTACATAATTTTAGTTTCAAACATTATGCATCACTTATAATCTACATAGTCTCAGTCAAACATTATATAGCTCATTCAAATTCGGCCTTCTTTTAAACCTCATTCCTCCTCCAAAACATTATTCTGCATGTATTGTTCCCACAGTTCTCATTTTTTCTGTATGCAGTTTGCTCCTACACATGGATCCCTATCAGTTCGGCAAAAAATCAGTTCAGCGGACAGCATTTTCAGTGCACGTGCATCGAACATGCCATTCATCTAACTGTTCATACTGAGATGGCAGTACAGTGAGTATCGGGAAGTTTGCCCATTCCCCACTGTAGTGCTCTTAGAGTTGGTATATATAATTATTGGGGAGTGCAGAGGTGTAGCCAGCCACATGAGCAGAATTCAGTGAACAGCATTTTAAATGAAATGCCGTTGGTTGAAGTGTCAATTTGATGAAGTGATATAGACCCCCTAAATATCCCATTTCCAGTCATTTTATTCCTGTTACTGTATCCACTACTTCTAATACAGTTGGATTAGACTTTGATTTCCAGTTAGTAATTGCTTTTTTTGGCAACCTCCATAATTAGACTCAGCAAGGCCTTAATATGTCCAGACAATTCCAACTGTGTATCATAGCTCAAAAAATATAATTTCTTTAGTTATACCAATTTGCTCACCCAGCATGTCTACCAGAGTAGTCTGCAGGGAATTTTAAAAATCTGCCATCTCATTACATTCCTAAAAAATATGTTCCCAATTACCTCTGTCTTTCCCATCACACCTCCAACATTTGCTATCTACCTGAGGAAAAATTCTTTGCAGTCTACCTGGGGTATAAAAATACCTATATAAACACTGCCAAGCAAAGATCCTAAATCTTCTAGACTTTGTTCATAGATTCATAGGTTCATAGGTGGGTACTAGGCTATTGGCCCTAGGGTCTATACAAGCCCAGCCAAAAAGGTACCCTGGCTTTCGCCACCCAAGAAAATTATTTTTCTGTGCCCCTGTCAGGCAAAGCCACAGAAGTGATCCCCAGGGTAAATTTCCTATCTCCCATCCAATCATCAAGATTTTTCTTGAAGAGTGCTAACGAGGAGCTTTGTTTGATATAGATAGGTAGTTTGTTCCAGAGTATGGGAAGTCTCTGGGACAGGAATCTATCCCTCCAGCATGTTCGGTTTATTGTGGTGACAAGGTTTAGGTCCCTAGAGTGTGTATCTCAGAGGGATTGGTATTTCTTTAAGTGGAGCATATCCAACAGTTCTGGGTTTGACATAGCTTTGTATGTTAGGCAGAGATCGCCTCTGAGTAGGCTATATGCGACGGAGTAAAGCTGGAGTTTTTTGAGACGGTCTGCGTGGGTCATCTGTTTGAGGCTGGTAATCCTCTTTGTGAGGTATTTCTGCAGCCTTTCTAGTTGCTGTAGATGTCTTGTGAGGTACATACCAAAAGGGCATTGTACTCTATAATGGGTCTATTGAGTGATAAGTAAAGGGGAACAATGACCTCTTTTTTTCCTGGATGAGAAACCTTTTGTGATGTGCTGTGCCACGTAGATGGATATCCTGACTACTGTGGTGATGTGATTATCAAAGGAGAGACTACTGTCCACCTGTGTCCCAAGGTACAGAGTTTTTACCAAAAGGGATGACAATGCACTTTTTGGCATTGAGCTTGAGGCCATGGCTTTGACACCAGACATCTGTCTCAGTGAGGCCCTTTTGTAGGATGTTCACATCGTTAGGAGTTTCGATTATGGCTCCTAGTTTGCAGTCATCCTAGAACTTAGCCAAAGACCTTCTGTGTTAGCCTGTACTTCTGAAAAGTAGATACCAAACAGGAGAGTACCCAGAACTGAACCCTGTGTGCTCCACTTGTCACTGGTCTGAAGTCGGATTTGGAGTCTGCTACATTCACAGTGTGGGTTCTGTCAGTGAGCCAGTTGGCAACCCATCTTGTGACATGGCGATTTATACCTAGTTTAGTGAGTTTATCTATAATTCCAGCATGGGGGATGGTGCCAAAAGCCTTGGAGAGATCTAGATAGTCTGTATGAACCACCTTACCCTCATCTACGGCTTTGGTGACCACTTCAAAGATGTCTATCAGGTTTAGGAGACATGATCTGCCTTTTATAAACCTGAACTGGGAGGGGTCCAGAGTTTGGAGATTATCAATGTCATTGTTTATAAGTTCCATGATGATACGTTCCATAGCCTTGCAGACAAGGCTCGTCAGGCTAATGGGGCGGTAGTTCCCAGGGTCTGTGATGGCTCCCCCTTTGTGGAGTGGGATAACCATCGCTATGCACCATTTAGTGGGCACAAAGCCTGAAGTGAGGCTATGATTGAACATGGTAGTTAGATGGAGTGCCAGTTCATTCTGTAGTTCATGTAGAACGCAGCCTGGGATGTTGTCAGGTCCCATGAACGCTGTGTTCTTGGCTTTGGAGAGTGTGTTTCTTACCTGTGCAGCCATGATTATAGGAACTTTGCATTCTTCCAGTATAGAGATGTGCACTTTAGGGGGTGAGAGGGGGGTAAAGTTAGCATTGAACCTATCTGCCAGGATGGTGGCAATATCAGTTGGTTCTGTATATTTAGTGCCACTGTGCTGTATCTCAGAGCAGATCTGAGTGTTGGCATTGAGATTCTTGACATAGCTATATATACATATGTATATTGTTACATATTTGGGAGTCAGTTTCCTCCCACATTCCAAAGACGTGCAGTAGGTGGATTGGACACTCTAAATTGGCCTTAGGTGAGAGTGTGTGTGCAAGTAAGTGGTACAAATGAACTATGGCAGAAGGGTTAGCTACCCGGCAGTGTAAACCTTGGGCTCAAAATGATTGTCACTGCTATAGTGACACCCAGACCCCATGTGCAAAAATGGAAAAAGGGGTTGAAGATGGATGGATGGATTTATTTATTTATTTATTTAATTATTTAACATTTGTTTACAGGGAAAGTCCAACTGGGACAGAGTCCATTTTCAGTGAAGGCCCACAGAGAAATGCTCTAGATGCATGTCTTTGGAATATATACATCCCCCGTTGTGTCTTTGTGAATTGCTTATCCAATGTTTCTTCCCAGTCCTTTCTAACCCCCTCTGATTGATTTTTATAGTTATCATGCAGTGTTTTATACGCTCTCCTAATAATCCCATTTTTAAAGCAGCTTCTGTTCTAGATTCTACCAAGAACTCTACCAGCACTGGACTTTCATTTGATCCTCCTATTCCTTTTTCCTTGCCTAAATGCTGATATCAATCCTTGATAAGGGAGGCAGTCACTAGCCTATAATTCAAATAAATCCTTGTCCTCTTCCCATTCTATTACCTTTCTATCTTTAATTATTTGCTCCCAATACCTTGGTACCTTTGTCAGTTTTCTCCAGTAAATTCCAGCCCCCCCCCCTTAGCTATTTCCTGTATCCCTTATTGTTGTCATCCCTATAGGAAAATCTCCTTTTTCCATTCCCATGTTGGCTTAATTCTTAGAATACTTTCTGCCACATTATGAATATAATATTCCACGTGGTTATTGTTATTCTCCTTAAGGATCTGCATGCAAAATCCCAGTCTCTCCTTGTTTCTTGTGCTTCCTCCATTTCATCAGCATCCGCAACCATTTGAAGTATAGCTTTCTGTGTGTGCTATGTATTGGAGCCTTAACTGTGTAGTTCTGAAATATCACTTCAAATCAGATAATTCTAAACAACCTTGTTCTATTAGAGGGATCATCTTGTCCCACTTGACTCTTCCCGTCTTCCCCTCCCAGATAAAATCCTTCATCTCTTTATTAATTGCTATTCACAATGTCTTTTCTGGTTGATAAAAGTATGCCTGACCTGTGCATTGGCTGTTAGGTGGTAGTCTTTAGTAGCTTTGAGAAATGGTATTTTAGGGAAGGGTATGACTGTGGACATTTTGAAGAGGTCAGCAGCTGCTTTGGTAGTTGGAGAGAAGTGTGTGGGCAAAGGATGTTGCTAGTAAGAAGAGGGGTAATTTCTAAAAGTGAACTTTGGTAAGTGAATGGATAATCCAAAAATATATTTAATGCTTGGCTGGGTGTGGGGATTTGAACATAACTGAATGTGGTAGCAGAAACTCTAGGTGGGTTAGTAATGTTGTGCTTCATCCCCCTAACCATTGCTGCAGGTACATCTTTAGTATTATTTTCAGGACTGAAGCTGTTGTGGATGGATACGGCTTTAACAATGTTCCAGAACTGTTTTGGGTTACCAGACTGGGTTTACTTGTAGGTTCCTAGAGTAGTGACACTTGGCGTGTTTAGTACTGAATCTAACTAATGTTACGATGTGCATGCTGTGTGTTGTCAGAGTCTTGTTTCTACTCCTTCCAAGCTGTGTCCCTACCTTTTTAAGGCTAGGTGATTTGTTGAGTTAACCGGGGTACTTTTGGAGCCTTATGTTTTCTGGCTTTTAGAAAACATGCAAAGCGCACACCAATCTACAGTACATCATATTAAGTTCAATCAGGAGAAACACTGCCCCCTGAAACTCTTCTGCATGTTATATAATTGGGTGGTGGCTTGTTTGTTTTAACTTGCCATGCTGACATCACCGGGAAATGGTCATTTAATGAGTTTGGAAGAACTTGTATGGATTTGTATTTATCTGGAAAGTTTGTGAAGAAGACGTCAAATAGTATATTCTTATTCACAGGAATACGGTATTTTGTTCCTGTAGTGACCAAATGAAATAAATTTATGTGCAGAGCTAGTGATTGAAGTTTGTTTTATTGGGGACCTTAGAAGTCACAGCTGGATCCACCAAATAGTTATAATAACGGTACTTGTGGAGGTCGCCAACCCTGCAAAAGCAGTAGGATTCTTTGGAGCACAGGGTTGTGTAGCTGGCTGATAGGATACATTAGAAAGAGCATCTTCTACATCTTCTGTGTCTGAACAAACAGCTAATGGCTTGAGTTACAGCAGGTCCAGAAGCTCCCTCTAACTTACCTAGTCAGCATAGGCCAGTATCAGAATCTTCAGTATATAAAGATTTCCTTTTGCTTTTAGACAACAGGCTCCCAACCCTGATTATTCTTCAGAGGTTGTCAGCCCTGTTTTCAGAAATTCCATAAATGTCTGTGCCAACTAGAAAAAAATCTTGTGAGGAAGCCTAAGTCAGAAATAAAAATTGGCAGGCTCAGCCAACACTGTCTGTGGCAAGCCAGCAGACACCTGATTGGCTCGGACTCAGTTGCTTTATATCTGTATGGGAGGACTGCTTTGGAGGAATCGGGTTACAGGAGGCACATGAGCCCTCAATCCAAGTACCACTGACATCCTTGCATAATAACAGTGAACAGACAACAACGTGCAGATTATGTACAGTTTTGAGCATTTTATTTAATTTATTTATTTTTTGTTATCTAAGCTTGTTTACTAGGGTAGTACACTGATCATAAATGACTGTTTGCAGGAACATCTTCCTAGGTTCAAGATTCATGCAGTACCCAAATTAGAGAGGGAATAATTTTCAAATAAAACTACTAACCCATCTAATTAGTCTTTTACCTGAGTCAAATAGAGATGGTATCTTTAAAAAAAACTCATGAATTGCCTGCTTAATAACTATAGTCCTTGTTATGTTTATTTTTTTAGCATCATTACTATAATAAAACCACTCTGAAGATTAATCAGATTCACTAGCTAATCACATAGACTCTATGCTGTCGACTTCCTCCAGAACAGGAGGACAGAGTCTGACCTACAATTCTGGATCCATGTGAAATGATCTGTATTCTGTATGGAAATGCCATGACCTATTTAAGTGTCCATGCACCATGGTAAAAATGGTAATATAATAACCCCAAGTAATATTCATGAGTTTAAGTGCCTGGAATGACACTCCTGTAACAAAGCATTCCATTTGCAGCAAGTCCCTTTAGAGTTTTGTGAATAAGAGATAACCTAGAGAAAGGTGAGTAAAACTGCCAGTTATTAATTTTTTAACAATATAATCCATACATAAGAACACTTAACAGTGTAAGAGGTTAAGCTAATGAAGGACTGAAGCTTTAAACTATGATTCTAGACCAAACCATGCTTCTAATGTATTATGTTAGGTAGTTGTGGGGAGTGTACATTCATATTTATAAATGACAGTCCTGTCATCATATTCTATTTCCGCTTGTAGTTGCTAACACTATTGGGCTGCTAAATACCTGCACGACATTAAGAAATTTGTCCTAAATGGAGAAGCATGACTTTCATCGCAGAGCATGACTACAGCAGGTAATACAAGACATAAAATATCTTCCTGGAATGGATACCAAAGGAGAAAAAAATGTCTCTGCTGTTCAGAATAAAAAAAAAATGTTAATCCTATGGACATCTAACCATGACTTTAAACAACACTGAAGAAATTCACCATACAGCAAGCAGGTAAACTGCCAGCACATTGGTGAAAACAGCTGAAATGCTGTTTAAACCTATGTTTGTTTTTGCTTCCTACATGTCGAACACATTTCGTATTTAATACTCAGAATCAGTTACCCACTGTAAACTTTGCATCTCAACTTCAGAAAAAGTATTGAGTGCATACATGTCAACAAGGTGTTACTTGAGCAGATAACCTAGCCTTTTTCTTGTCTGTTGGCTCTTCTTAAGCATGTCTGATTGCACTTTCTGCAAACGTATGTAATTTTTACTAACTTGCTAATGAATATAGTCAGAATTACAATAAGTATCGGTAATGCTCAAGCAGCATTTACACTGTTTGGATAATAAATGTCATTTCTGGTGTGCAGTTATTAAATATAATACTGGTCATACCAAGCCATCTAATTATGGCAGCGTGGGGCAACAATTTGATTTGTCGTGCAATATTCTCCTTTTTAGACCATATTCCTGTAATCGTTCCTGAGAAAGTACCTGGATTCAATAGGATTCTGTAGGGCTTTCATGGCTGTCAGGAATAATCAGCCACTGACTACTGAATCTGTATTAGTGAAATGTGTGGAGACAATAGGTACTAAGGAACAGCTCAGTGCTTAATTACTAAAAGAAATGAACTTAAGAAAAAAAAGAACAGAAAAATGAAAAAGACAGATTTCTACAAAAATTGTTCATAGTTTATAACTAACTTGATGTTGACCAAACATCAGTTATCCTGTCTACTGTAATTCTTTGTAAACAGCTGAGTGACAAATTAACACAGTTCAGCAGTAAATAAGACATCTCATTAGCAGCTAATCTTCCAGTTAGGGAACAATCAGATTACACTGAACAGGCATTTATTTTCTGCTTCAAAACATGCTCCTGCATTTCTGCCATGTAGGCTTATACTCACTCTGACTTCAAATAGGAAAAATATTTCATAATAAAGATATCTGTCACTCTTGATTTAATCGAGGATATTACAGAAGCAACAATTATTAAGGCAGTGTAAAAATTATGACCTTTATAGCATAACTAATTTAAGAAAAATAAAGGTTCTAGGTGTACGCTGTTAACTGCAAAATATAAAAGGGCTAAAGCAAAAGAAAGTATTGGAATGTCATCTAACCCTCAGGTGCTAAAAATATATGTATTTATTGCATCTGTGTGAATTAAAACAAAACTGTAAATGGACAGCAGAGGAGAATGCATCTCTGAACTAGGAAAGGAAGTGGATAATGGTACATCAGTACTTTGCACATGTAAACTTTAAAAATTATTAAAAAAACAGAGTGCATATGAGAGAACCCAAGTATAAATGGCTAATCAGATTAAACTTGTAGCTAAGAACTATAATATGGGATGACTGCATAGATTTAAAACATATGAAATACAACAGCAAACGTAAGTGGACTGGAAACTAAATTTATGTGTTTAGCATAATTAATGATCTGTGTTTTCTGCTTCTATCCTTCCTCAGCGGGTGAGTCTTCAGATCTGATTGGATCTGACTTCAGCTGCTCTCAAGCTTTGGATCCAGAGGTCAGGCTCCTCCCCTTACCCATAATCTCCTCGTAATGAGCAAGTTAACTAAAATAGTGTTTGCCCAATGCCCACTGCCCACAATACCAGAACAAAAAAGGTGTACTTTCTTAAAGGTATTTTGAAAACTTAGCATAAAAATCCAAGCAACAAGGTAGAAAGCAAGAAAGAGAGATATTAGCTGACGTACAGGGTTGAAAGCAAATCTTGAGGTAATAAGGGCAACTCAGCAAGGTCACTGCAGGAATGAATAAGTGAAACAAAGGATGGGGGAAGGATGGAGGGAAGCTGAGGATGGACAGAAGTGGAAAAAAACAGATCTATCATTATGGTAAGTATGCAACTTTTGTATCTGATATTGTCTTTTCCAACATTCCTTAACAGATGGGACAGAGTCCGCAGCTACAATAAGACTTGAGAGGGCTCGTGGAAAGATAGTCTGAAGCACAACCGAACCAAAGAAGGCTCCTGACTTCAACTGTATATCCAATTTATAGTGTGAAATGAAACTATGTACTTTAGACCAAGAAGCCATGGCTCATATGTCATCAAGAAGGACCCTGAAAAAGAAGGCTGCGGAAGAGGGTACATATCTTGTTGAATGACCCTTTGGAGATTTATCAAATGCCAAGTAATTTTCTTTGTAGACATGGGATATATGGTCTGAAAGTTACTGGGACAGTGCAATCCTGGGCACTACCTTACCCATATTGACTGAAGAGAAGGAGACAAACAGCTGATCAGACTTTCTGATTGTATTAGTTTAATGTAACTAGAACCATAGTTGATGCTGCACGTCCGGCAAATGTAGTACATATTTAACCTTACTGGAAAAATGTATAAACACCACTGGTAGGTCGATCGACTAACAGAAGATTCAGAAGCCACTTTCAGAAGAAAGGAAGGGATGAATGTCAACAATACCCTATCTTTGTGGAAAATCAGTTTTAGAGACATTTTGAAGATAAGGCATGGTGTTCAGAGATTCTCCTGGCAGAAGTGATAGCCACCAAAAACAGAAGCCTCCATGATAGGAACGTCAAATCAGCTTTGGCCACAGGTTCGAAAGAGGGGACCTGTCAAGACCTGCAACAGAACAATAATATCCTAAGGAGGTGTTGGTTCCTTGAGTGGAGAGTAAAGAAGAATGGTCACCCTGAAAAGGATTTTGCATAATCTAACAGATGCAACGTTGATCTACTCTGATATGAAAAGATACAGCGGTAACCTGCACTTTGTTAGCGGTGAAACTAATTCTATCATGAAAGAGACATGTCAGAAAATCAAGAATGGCCAGAGGAGCAGCTGAGAAGGGCTTTAAGTTTTTGATGGAGACTTAGGTAGAGATTCTTTTCCTCTGACTTCTCTAGATCTTTTTAGTTGAAGAGCTCTGGAAAAAGGTCAAACTGAGAATGAATGGAGCAGAAAGTCTGGATTGTCTAGCCATCATTCGAACTGTAGAAACATGTGGTTAGTTTGTAGGATGGATTGTCTGGGTGAGTCAACCCTGTTAGGTGAGATAGGATGTCTGCAGCTGAGCCCAGCACCCGGGGGTGGTGTACTAGTTCAGGCCAGAGAAAGAGAAACTACACTTGTTGAGGCTAGTAGGGTCTATGAGGATGACTGTGACCTTCCTCAACAAGGCTTTCTGTAGGAATTTGGGTATTGGAGGGGTAGGAGCAAAGATGTAATGGTGTTCGGAGGACCAATTGTGGATAAGAGCATCCTCAGTGACCCCCCTCCTGGGGTATCACAGCAAAATACTTGATTCATTTGGTGTTGAGAAGAGATACAAAGAGGTCACAGCAAGGTTGGCCCCAGAAGCTGAATTTACACTCTGTTACTATGGAGTTGAGGGACCACTTGTGACTAGAACACTGGACTTCCCCAGAATGTGATCTGCTATCAGAAAGTGATATGAAAGCATCATCCATTGCCATACTCTCATGGCCTCTCGACTCAAGTGATAAGATAGGTTTCCTCCTTGTTTTTACATGTACCAAACCACTGACATGTTGTCTGCTTGGAGATATCACACCCAAGGGGACAGAATCCTGAAATACTCCCTCTCTCATCTCCAAAATGTTGACGTGAAGATTGACCTCTGAAAGGGCCCATAGTCCTTCCCAAGAAATGCCCCCCCCCCCCCCCTTGATGGGAGGCATCGGTGGTCACCATGGCTTGGGCTGAAGGTAGAACAAAGAAGCATCCCTGAGTTACAACTAGATACTCCATCTACCACCAGATGCGAGAATTGAAAATCTCCATTAGTAACACAGAAAGGGACATTGGAGGCTGTTTGATAGACCACTGGACTGACAAGGTCCACTGTAGTATCCTCTTGTGGCATCTGGCATGGAGACCAAGAGTTGCAGGATCAGTCTTGCTGATGGCTTCTGAAAAGAGAGCTCTGCTAAGACTTACTTCTGAAGACTGGAAATCTTGGTTTTAGGGAGCTTGGCAATCTGAAAATTTCATATCCAAAATATTTTAAGGACTGAATGAGCTGAAGCTTGGACTTTGCTGTATTAACTGAGATCCCCAGGTTTGAGAAAAGAAGGCACAAAGAGTCCCTGGCCTGAACATCTAGATTCCTGGAGGTGGTGGTGATGAGGCAGTCATTCAGATACAGGAACACCTGGAACCCCTGCAGATGGAGGAGACCTGCAACTACTGCCATACACTTGGTGCACATCAGGGGGTTGTGGTGACACCCAAGGGCCAGGCTCTGAATTGGAAATGACTAGGTCCCAGCCAGAATTGAAGAAACCTCCTGGATCATCGGTCCATCTTTATATGGTAGTATGCTTCCTGACGGTCAATCGAGCACATCCCTTCATTTTCCCTTAGTAAAAAAGAATAGACTGTACTATGACCATCTGGAATTTTCTTTGTCTTACAAACTTATTTAGAAGGCTGAGGTCCAGGATTTGTCTTAAGTCTCCATTTTTCTTTGGCACTAAAAACAATCTTGATTAAATCCCAGATCCTCTCTTGTCTGGTGGGACTTCTTGGAAGATTAGATTCTTTAGAAGCTTCCTTATCTCTGAAGCATCTGATTCCTTTTGTGAAGGTGGAACCGCAGGAAGCTTCTTTGTGTAAATAGGGGGAGAAAGAAAGGGAATGAGACAGTCTCTTGGGTATTGTCCTCTGTACCCATTCATTTTGGGTGATGGATGTGCAGGTTGACGGATGCAGTGATAAGCCCCCTGACTGCCTCCAGAGAGAAGCAGTCAGGCAGACATGTTGGAGCACAGGTAGGGCTTCTCAGAGAAAGGACTCCGAAAGCCTTGGTTCTGTGGACCACCTTTGCCACATGGGCAACATCCACTATTAGAGTTCCCCCTTTTGCTCTGGGGGCTCTGTCTTCACAATTGACAGGAAAGAACCATTATGACTTAAAGAACCTAATCTTCTTACCACCCTTCTGATTCCTTGAGAAGATCATCAGGAGGGGTCAAAAATTGATTCCTACTATACACAGGATCCTACCATCTTGTTATGTTCTGGAGAGTGTTTCTTTGACTTTTGATCCAAAGACTGTTGATGCATAATAAGGGGCATTAATGAAAGATGTTTTGAAATGCTCAGCAAAATCACAAAGCTGCATTCAGGCATGTCTCCCAACTGTGATGCCAGTGCCCACTACTCTAGAAGTGCCTTCCATGCCATGGGAAATCAGATATACTGAGGTGTTGGATAAAGACCGAATGGCAGCCAACTGCACATCAACTGATTTACTCTGCTCCACAGACAGAGAACCTGAGAGAGATTTGCAGACACTTTGGTAAAATCTCTCTGAAAACAAATGACATGTCTCAGACAATTCAAAGCTCTAACAGAGAAGGTGTAGCATAGACTAGCTTCCCAAACCTGTCCATTGCTAGAAACTCCCTGTTCTGTGGATGGACATTGAAACTCTCTTCTCCCAGTTCCTTTTTGGTGGCTGCTGCCACCACCACATAATCCATGGGAGGGTCTTTGCTCCTGTGAGGATGATAGTGTGTGATACAAGAAAATCGTTAAGCTTATGTAGAAGAGACTCAGCTATGTCCAGTTTCTTCCATGCCTGTTTGAAGATTAGGTCTGCCATCTTGTCTGTGGAAGGAACCACCCAAGTAGTAGAGGCCCAAAAGTCTCAAGGAATACTGACCCAGCTTCAGAAGCTGCTTCATTGAACCAAGGAATACTGACCCAGCTTCAGAAGGTGCTTCATTGAACCACTCCCATTTCTGTCTGAGCAGTTTCAAAAGTCTTCCGAATGTGACATCCTCAAGAAGGAATCTAGGGGAGCCTTCCCTTTCATTGAAGCAGGATATTCCATAAGGGATTCCTCTTGAGGCTTTGGTATGGGGTGGAACAAGATGTGTAGGTTCTGGACCCAGGAAAATCTCTGGTGGAGAGAAGAATCAGATCTCAATAGGGAAGTCTGCTATCTGGGTAAAGAAAGAGCATTCTTTTGAAAGCCTCAAAGACCAAGCTCGAAATGGTTCCAGGGAGCTTCACTTAAGGAGCCAAGATCCCTAAAGAATGTTCAACCCAAGAAACTGCTTGACTGAGATGCAAAGGTGATGTTAGAGACAATCTGTCTCATTCTGAAACCCTGAGGAATAGGAACTGATCCAAAGGTCTCAGTCCCAAGCCAACCCCCCTTGACCAGACATTGGACTGGGGAAGGAGCTAGAACTTGGCAGGGTGAAGAAATAAATCTCTCAGATTTGACAGGGGTTAGAGCCAGGAGGACTCCCAGCTGGATTTGGGTCCTGAGAAATTTCCTCAGCATCTTGTCCATGTCAGCCTTGGACAGACTTCTGGAGGTCCTGGCTGAGTGGAGAGAAGAAGCAGAGGAAAAAGACCTGGAGATCCAGTGAAAGGACCTCTACTGAAGAACTGGAGATCTTAACCACATGGATATTGGCCCAGAGTTTCCAGAAGAGGTGGAATACTGGATCCAATAAGGATAATTTCCAAGACCAAGCGATGTCTGAGGATTTTTTAACCTTTAGAGAGAGAACTGAGGAAGGAGAGTGCTCTGGAGCCTGCTTTTTTGCAACTTGAGATTTTTCTCTTTCTTTTTCTTTAGGCTTCTCACTCTTACTATGATCAGCTAGCTTATTACAAGGTGCAGATGAAGAAAGGATCCCAGAAGAATGAGATGGCTTACCTTCTCCAAAAGAGGCTGCGAGATGTCCTATTAGAATCAATATGTCATGGTGTTCGACAACTGCCCAGTGGCCAATAGCATCACAACTGTTACATTGAGCTTCCAGATGTCCAGCTCCCAAACAACAGATGCAGTGTGAGATGAGTGTCAGAATTTGGTAACTTGTGACCGCTAACCATACGCTTTTTAAAACTCAAAGGTTTTTCAGACATTGTAACCACTAAGCAACAACATTAATAACACCTCCCAAAAAATTAGTCAAAAGGAATAGTAAGTGAACAGAACTTAAAAAAAAAAAATGAACAATTAAAATGAGAAAGTTTTTAATTATTATTATTATTATTATTATCATTGCTATTGTTACTATTATACTAGTGGAGGGATACAAAGGCAGGAAAGAAACTCTTGAAGTTTACAAGGAAAGTGGGAGAGATGCAATAACAATAATAAGAAACATCAGTAATATTTCAATTATGATAAATAAACCTGAGCACTATGGGCCATGTCTGTAGCTTTCGTCCAAAAATGAGATCCGAGTTAAATTGTTCATAACTATAGGATTATGGGTAAGGGGAGAAGTCCACTGTTGTGACAGATTGCTTAATGATGAAACAATATCACACACACACACACACACACACACACACACACACACACACACACACACATTGTAACAAAACCCATACAAATTGTAGGCTAGCAGTAGGAGCACCTATTTAAACATGAGAAAGACTTGATACAAGGTATTTAAAACTGTTGTCCTCACTGAAGCTACATCCTGAATGCCATTCACAGGGAGAGTGGTAGACTGAGACAAAGAGAGAGAGAGAATGGAAATTCTTAGTTTCCCACAGTTACTTGCAAATAAAGGTAGGAAAAGCAAATGCTTTACTGGTTTTGTATTTAACTCCATATTAGTGACAACAAATGTGACCTCTGTGATTTTTTTATGCAAATCTAGATGGCTACCTGTTCAAAGTAGAACAATACTGGCACTGTGTGCATTTGCATTCAAATGGATCACATTGGGTCACTGCTCACTGCTGACAAGCACTCTAATAATTAGGGAGCCTAACTACAGCCTAAGAACTACCCTCTGATGATACCATTATCTAAGTTAGACGACAATTTAAGAGAATTGTTTGAGTAAGCCTTCCACAAACTCAACAAGATAATGCAGCAAAAGGCTCTTAACCACAATATTCAATTCTTCTCAGAGGGGACATCTTGGAATTCAATAAATTAAGCACAGTAGCATTTATAATGGAAGTTTTTGCCGCCTCCACACAAAACTTTATTCATTTTTTTATACTGTCCATCTTTTTGCACCCACTTGCTTGACAAAGTAGCCAATCTACTCAGATCCCATAAAAATTCATAGAAGGTATGTCAGCAACTTTGGGATTCTATGGAGCTACATTTTCCCTGAGGATATCACTGAAGAATCACATTTGAATCATAAATAATTTTATATTTCTTTTATGGGCATATTTTCCTCCAATAGATATCTGTTTATATCTACATTTTTTTTATACATGCACACACACACACACACACACACACACACACACACACACACACACACACACACACACACACACACACACACACATTATGTGTGGGAGGGGCACAGAATTCTACAAATGTCATTTCCATATTTGAGCCATTCTATGCTGAGTAATGTCTTTGAAAAGGCTCCCTAAGGAAATGTCAGGATTTGCAATCATGATTCCTAATACGCTGAAAAAAATGCCAATAATAAAGAAGAGCAAATACCAAATATTGCAAGCCTGCACACCCTCTAAACTTATAAATATCAACCGTAACATTGCCATGCCTAAGAGAAAAGAAAACATTCTCAGAAATTGCAATCTCAAATTTAATATATGCGTCAGTCAAGAATTTTATTCAGTCTCTACATTCCAGTACTCATCATTTCAAGTCTCAGCAATTCAAATGGTTACTCTTTGAAAAAGACACTTTATGACAAAATCAAAGAAGAAAGAACAATGGTAAATACAGGATGGTTTGCTGGAAAGCAACAAATTTGCCTCTTCTTCAAGCAATGGTAATCTTGAAGGTGATCATAGTAAACAGCATGGTGTGTCTTGAATGAAACCCTCCACAAACACACATATATATATATATATATGGGAGATTTCTGAGTATTTTCACCCCCCCCCTTAAATACACAAAACAATTTTGGTGAAATGCCCACATGTGATTTTCTGTTCACAGTGCTGTTCATCTGATATAGAATCTTGCATGATTTTAAGAAATCCAAAATTGCTGATAAAATCTAGACAAGCAATACACTTTTGCTGTGCATAACATAGTCAATTATGACCAGGTATCTGGTCATAACCAACGTATTATGTTTTCTCAACACAGCTGCCAAGAAATTCACCTTGCAGAAAGAAGCATGAGACCTGAAACTTTGCATCCATGTTGAGAATATATAATATGGGTTATGATCATTGAGACACAATCATCATTTTTTATAATACATTGAACTCTATCTACTTTACATGCTGCTAGTTATGAAGTGTTCGACAAGCTGGCAAAGCACTTAGCACTGTGAAACAGACAGCAAGCAGAAGGGAAGTGTCCGTCTGGAAAACAAATGGATTTAAAAACTATTAAGATGCATTGTTCAGCAACAATTTTTGTTTATAAGCTGTTTTACCTTCTGCTGCTCGTCTTTGCCAGTCAGCACTGACTGCTGTCTATCCTTAATACAAGACTAAATTTTAACAGTACCTAGGAGTGTTTAACAAAGAAAGCACCTTTCTGACATCAAAAAATGCTTAACAAGCCTATCATTTTCCTGTTTTGGAGAATAATTGCAGTGTTCCATGCATTACAATACTGTCAGCAATATTTTCTGGATTTACTTCTGATTTTTCCCTGGTTTTGCACAAAGAAAAGTTATATACTTAATGCAATGACTTGCATTAGGACCAATTGGCACTGTAAACTTTTCCAGGCTGGTAGGCACCTCCCCATCTCATAATGTAATATGTAATCTATCATTCTCCAGATACGAAACAGCTGCACTGAGGCAAGAGCAATACAAAACAAAAGTCACCAAGACTATCTCGATCAAGGGGAAGAAAGTGAGTTAGGCATTTATGAAGGGTGGAGACATTCCCACAGCTCTGTTGTGTTAAGGTCAGCATGTAACTGTCATATTGAATTCAAGTGGAGCCATGTCATGTAGCCTATAGGATAGAGTCCTAAGGTCTTCGTAATCAGAAGTGCTTAGCCAAAAGAAAAAAATCCTCAAAGTTGAGGACCAAAAAATGTCACCTCAGAGTTCAGGAACAGAACAAAAGCAAAACAACTAGCTATTAAAATGCTAAGGAAAGAGCTAGTATGCATACATAAATGTGTTCTTTGTTATATGCACAACCTTGATAATCTATGCACATATATGCTGATAATGTTAGGGCATATGTTTCGGCTATTCAGACACAAGTAAATCACAGTCAAAAATGCCAGCAAGATTAACCATTTCCATTGTCATGGAAGTATAAAGTCCTGATTATGACCTGGGTGACCAGTTGGAGCTGTTACAGGTGCTTACCTCATGAACACAAGTTACACAGTTTAATTTTGACCTTTAAAAGGGAAATTTGCTAGGCTTTAAGTGGCCCACAAGGGTACCTAGCCTAGTACTTTCCTATGAATCTATGAAGAGGAATGATGAAGCACTGGTCTTTTCTGGGGTGAAGATGTGGCAGCATGTTGGGGATCAGCCATTAATGCTCATTAAGAAAGCAGGCCTGTTGCACACACCAGTTTCTGTTATAATGTAAAAGAGTGAACCTTTGAGTTTGCATCAACATAAAAGTGAGGCATTCCATTCTGATGCCATTACATTCCCCCACTCCTGTTTTCAACCCAACACATTAACAACAAGCAGGGATACAAAAATTTAAGTCTGGCTCCATGAGCAGCAGTTAACATCTCTCAGGTCCACTCCACTCCATCAAACTTCCTACACCAGTAGGGTGGAGGTGTTGCAAACCCTGGAGTAGCAAGGAATAATAAATACTTGTCAAGCTAAATTAAATTCAAGGTCCAAGGTGGAGCAGGGACACACAAAAAGCCGTGCTACCCCAGAAGATTAAAGTTCAAGCCTCCTGTCCACCACCAGTGCAGTAACAGTCCGTGACAAACAATACCAGTAAAAAGTCAAAAATAGCTGGAAATGGAGCAAAATGCAAACTAGTATGTTGACTTAAGCCCAAACTGAAAAACATCTGCACTTGTCCATACAAACATATAAAGAACTAGACACAGCCCTGATGTTTAACCCCCCAGTCCTGAACCCAATAAGACTATTGGTATTAGTATGACTGAAGCCAAAAACATCAAGTCCAATGTCTCAGTCAAAATCTGTGCAGACAGCTGTGGTCCTGCAGTCAGGACAAAAGTAAACGCTGAGAAATATGAATTTTTTTTTTATACTGACAGCTTATTTGTTGATGCCAGTGTTCTGAGTACTGGCACTGATACCATAAGCATCAAAGAGGGAAATCTGGTGGGCTTAACAGAAAATGGAATAAGAGAGGAGTGACAAGATCTTCCCTAACCTGCCTTTTTTTATAAAATGTATTCCAGTATTGCTTCTGTATCCCTACCTCTGGCATCAGGCCCTACAAGATCTATTACGGAAAAAAAAATGTTTAAAAAACAATACAACTTCCTTACTTTCTTTCTTTCTAATACCTTATTTCTAAAGTATTATCAAAATTACATACTTGCATGGCATGACATTACTTGTAAATCTGTTGAAAACTATATACAGTTTTATTGGTAGAACTTCACACAGGTTACAACAACATATTTATAAGAATTGCCATGGCATACAAATATCAAATTTTAATAATGTTTGTATTTTAACAATAATTTACAATTTAGATGACCAATATTCATTCTTGGTGTCCTGAATATAATCTGGCTTTCAATGTCAAACCACACAGTAGCGTATCCTTTAGTAAAAAGGATACCTCTTACATACAAAGAATTGAAGGTAATCCCCTACAAATTGACTACATTGTCAGGGATCTGGGAACATGGGTGTACAATAGGGTAATCTTTGTTGGTTAAAGACTTCTCAGTAAGGCAGATATTGGGCACATGCGCACACCACACGCATACACATATTGTACATACATACATATATATATATATATATATATATATGTATATATGTGTGTATATATATATATATATATATATATATATATATATATATATGGTTTCACTTTGAAATACTAAAATATCGAATTTTAGTATGCCGAGACCATAAAGTCAACAGTGCAGTAACGTGAAACTGCATGATACTGAATGCGGAAATGTCGAATCTGCCATTGTGTTGTCGCGTTCATGACGTGCAGTGTGGTTTGTGAATTTAGCTGGGGATTCAGTTAAGTGGTGTTCTTGTAAGGGTATTGGGTAGGGATTTTATTGTGTGTGAGTGTGTGTAGTAGCAAGTTTTACATGTTTGTGTGTTTAGTGTGACCTCGGAAATAGTATATATAAGTAGCGGGGGTGGGGGGTGCACAGCCCCCACATGGGGGGGGTGCAGGGGTGCTTGCCCCACTGCTTATAGGTAGGATAGGTGCCTTTGTTTGTTGTGTTGTGTTTGTGTGTGTTGTTTTGTTTGTTGCAGTGTTATTAGGTAGGTGTATATGTGCTTGTTTGTGTGGTGGTATGTGTATGTGAAGGATCGCAATTTTGAATTTTGCAGTTGTGAGTGTTGGTTTTTTGGGCTTCCGGCTTTATAGTCTCGAGATACTAAAATTAGGTATTTTAGTATTTTGAGATTATAATGTGAATCCATATATGGTTTCACTTTATAATCTCAAAATACTAAAATATCGAATTTTAGTATTTCGAGTTCATAAAGTCGAAAGTGCAGTTACGTGAAACTGAATGATA